>NW_027505310.1:0-196896 GCF_021521415.1 Bidens hawaiensis | reverse complement strand
ACATGGCATGGACTGAACGGCTGGCATCTGAAGATAGAAGTAAAGATGTTTTAAATATAATATTTTGTGTTATGGTATCAAAGAAAAGATTTAATGTTTTGTAACGAATGGTTGATGTTTTATATTTCGCGAAAAGTTTTAATTAACTCTGATTTGTAAGAACTGTGTTTTTGAGTAAATCCGACACTAAAGTAGGGTTACCGGGAACGGGGCTTTACATCAGTATAATAGTATCAAATAAGTGCTTTGAACAAACAAATAGGGCCCACATAATTTCTAACATGCAACCTTAAATAAATAAAAATTATCTATAACCAACTAGAACACTACGTCTAATGTCCTATCTTATAGTCACGGCTCTGATACCAATCTGTAACACCCCGGCTAAAGCGGAAACGCCTGAGTGTGACGTACAGATTGCCCAAAACACATGTGACACTATTAAGTGACAATATTATCATTAATTAATTTATACATAAAGTACACAAGTTTGTAACAAGAAATACAAGGAAAAATACATGAACAATTAACAACTTGTCCATTTATTAATATAACCTAAGTACTAATGTCTTTGTCACTGCAACATCTTCTAAATAAGGTACCTGTAGCATATATATAAAATAAAGGTCAACTAAATGAATAAGTGGTGAGTTCACACAAATTTGATATACGTACCCAAAAATCATACAATTCCATGAACAAGTGTAAATGAGCAAGTAAGGTCCTTTCCAACTGGGATTGTGCACCAGCGTACTCAGATAAGCGCAAGTAACGTCCTTTCCAGTTGGGATTGTGCACCAACGTACTCGGATAATGAGGCCCTTTTCCACTCATAACAACAAATGTATTAAGCGCAAAGGGGGGGTGTATGATCATACTATATTGAAGTAATTGAAGTAATCCATGAGCAAGTAATTTGTAGCAAGTAACAAGTAAACACACAAGTCCATGATGTGAATTGTAGTTTAATAATAAATAAACAAAATTGAATTTTGATAGGATATATATGTCACCCCCAAAATAGTAAAAAGGTAAAAAGGGGGTGTGAGAAGCTCACCTTGAAGTTGAAGACAAACTTGAAATAAAAACCAAAAGCGCGTAAATGAAACCAAAGCAATCGCATTTCACGAAACTATAACGAAGGTACATAATCAAGGACTAGCTACTGGTATTATAAAGTTAATTAACTTGTTATCAGATATTTTTCACTATTTTAATATATATTTTATTGTTTTATAGCATTTGATACTATATAATATTATTTTAAACTTTGACGGAATTTTTAATGATTAACTATTAATTTATATTACGAGATAAATGCTAAGTTTGGATATGATAAAGGTTATGGAAATATTGGTGTTATAAATATATTTTATTTTGAAACAAAAGTGTTAACGAAATATAAAGTTTTAACGAACGAAACATAATATATAATTTAAACGAGTTTAAAAGGGAATTTGTCGAGTTTGGAAGATTGGTTTTTAGGTGAAATGTTAAAAACAACTTATAACAATTTTTATTTGTCTTAAAATAATTTTATTTGATTTAATTTAGTTTCTAATAATTTTATTTGATTCTTAAGTAATAACTAAAAGGTTTTAAAAAAATTAAATATATATATATACAAAACGCACTGACGGGCTCGAACCCGGGTCCGTACATTCAGATACACAGATGCAACCACTACACCAGTTAGTTTGTTTTGATATAATACCATAAACAAATATACATATACTATAATGCAAGCTCATCTTCATCATCATGAAACCCTAGGTTTCAATTCTCCAAATCCACACTTTGTTAGTTCAATATTTGTTAGGGGTTTTATTAATCGGGTTAAAACGAATCAAAACCATGTGAAAAATACCTCTGATGGTGCCGGAAAACGACGAACGGGTCTTGGCCGGAATCGGACTTAGGTGATCGGATTAATGGTTATAGAGAGTTCGTTTTTTATGTTTTCTGTTTGTAAAAAGTTTAAACGAAGATTCTCGTTCTATTTATAGCCTCAAATGAACCATTTGGTCTTTAATTCACGTTATTAGAGTTTTTAATATAACACGACGGTTTAGGGCGATTAGAAGGTTGATTTGGTTGTTAATGATGAATTAAATCGCATATTAATGTATAACAATAGTGGAGAAGACGTTTGGGATAAATTAACGTATCAAATGAAAGTCAAACGTGGGTTCTATCGCTTGCCGGCACCGGATTCCGGCGGCCGGAACTTCTGGTCGGAAAACAGGAAGAGGGAAGGGGACGGGGGTATGGTATGATATATTTTAATTGAAATTTTCACCTTTTGGCCGCTACACTTTTATGTTGTATTATAATATAAATTAAAGTATAATTTACAATATAAACCTTGGACTTTACAATGTTTAGAAGTAGAAGTTTATAACTTGGATTATTTTCGTATTAAACTTAGATAGTTCGGGACTCGTTTAAGTACAACATTGAATTCCGGAGTGTTATAAGTTAAATGAATTGAATAGAAAATGATTTATTAGTTACTTGAATTTTCGAGAATATTATATAAACAAGAAACAAAAATTATGATGGCATCGAAACGTCAAAACGTGTCGGTTTAATGAATATAAATACTTAAGACAAAACTTGAATATATATTTATACTCGTACATATATTCATAAAAAAAACCGAAAATTTAAAATGGGTCGGATTTTCGGGTTTGAAAAGTAACGAATGTTACACATATGTTACTTCCAGTCACAAATTGTATGCATTTACCATCACCATAATATATATTTTATCACACATCAGAATTGGAGATATGACAAATAAATACTTATACATCAATAACGTTGCCTTAGTATTAAAAATTTTAGTCACAACTACTAAAATGAAATGTGAGTATAAACTACTTAGACTTCACTAACCTTTTCTTAGTATTAACCGTTAGTCACACCTAATAAAGTGTACAATCACCAAATTGCAATTCTAGTCACATGTTTTTTTCCATTAACCATGACCGTAATATATAATTTGTCACACATCCATATTCGAGCTGTGACCATAAACTTATTATACATCGATAACTATTTCGTTAGTTTAAATTTTAAATGACACATAATAAAATGGAAGCTGACCATTTGTTACTTCTAGTCACATGTTTATTACATTTGTCATGACTATTAGTTATCGTTAGTGACACATTGTAATTGTCACTGTCACCATAAACTTTAACATATGGTAACACAATTAATTAGTGTGACTAATAAACATAAAGTTAACGTCACACAAACAAATGTTTATTATCATTGTAAATTACATTTACTCACCGTTACATTATATCACTGAATGTGCACCATTATATAGTGACACAAACAATTGTCATATGTGACCATATTTTTATCTATGGTATCACAAAAAATATTTATAGTTGTGACAAACGAAAAACGTGACCAAATAGTGATATTTGGTGTAACATCTCGAAATTTCAAGATAATATTAATTATATTACTTAATAATAGAGGGAAAGTTTACTCGGGTTATCAGGAAATAAATAAAAGAATAGGAGTTGGTATGGGTCGGGCTAGTGTCGGGTAATGGATGTGGGTTATGGACTTGGATTAATAGAGATGGGTTAAATGAGAATGGGCCTTAGGTCCATGGGATTTCAGCGATATAAATATCCCCTAAACCCAAAATATCTTTCATTATTCACCAAACTCCCTAACACACACACCAAGCACACCCAAAACCGCCGTCGGTCGGGCCGAGAAAGAAGGAAGGATCGAGCGAGGTCCGGGTAAGAGAGAAAGATTAGTGGTGATACCAAGATAAACGAGATCCAAACAAGCTCAAAAGGTATGATTCTTGATCTTGGAAGTTTAAAGATCCGAGCTTTTAGTGTATAAACGACTAAAAATGGTCGGGAAGTGTAGTGGGTGGTATTGAACCTTAACAAGGGTGTTAAAATCGCCCGAAATGTTGATCAGAAATCGAAACAGCGGACATCTGGGCAACTTCGCCTTCAAGCGATGAACTTCGCCTGCAAGCTAAGTTCGCCTGATGAACTTCGCCTGCAAGCTAAGTTCGCCTGATGACAAGTTCGCCTGAGGTTTAAGTTCGCCTGATGATAAGTTCGCCTGAGGTTTAACTTCGCCTAAAGTTAAGTTCGCCTGAGGTTTAACTTCGCCTAAAGCTAAGTTCGCCTGAGGTTTAACTTCGCCTGAAGCCAAGTTCGCCCGAGGGTTAACTTCGCCTAAAGCCAAGTTGATTAGAAATAAATTATCAAGTGATAAGTTAAAGTAAGCTAATACTAGGCCACCAGATTAGATCAGACGAATATTGATACGTGTAACTTGTACAGTCAGCCGAGCTCAGATAGAGAAGGGATTTACAGCTTTTAGAAAAAGAAGCAGAATTCAGGTGAGTTTCTAGCCCCATTCCTTGTTATGTTTTCGGGGCTGTGTGCATACTCGATGTGTTGTTAATACATTTATCCTAAGTGATAAGTGTATGTCATATGTGATATGTGTGATAGATATGAATGATTGTTTGTCGGTACGCGAACGATCTTCGGATATTGCGCGTACTGTCAGGTTAAAAATGAAGGTACGAATATTATATATCGAAGATGTATGAATGTTTCAAATGAATACTTGTCGGGGCGTGAACGATCTTCGGATATTGCACGTAACGTCAAGGGGTATGGTTGTTAAATGAATGAGGTAAGGAATGCCTAGAGTGTTCTTATGTTATAATGTAAGTATGTGTATATAAGTACACGAATGGCAGGTGAGTTCTACGTTCTACATAGTAAGTTAGGATGGCAAATCCCTCTAGCTTCTGTCGGACATAGACTCGGTTGGTTGGCATAGTTAAGGACTGCGAGCCTTATACGTGAAGTAGATGATATATGTAAGCGTAGTTAAGGACTGCGAGCCTTATACGTGAAGTAGATGATATATGTAAACGTAGATAAGGACTGCGAACCTTATACGTAATGTAGATAGGTGTCAGCATAGGAAAGGACTGTGATTATACGTGCTGATTTTGTAGCATAGGGGAGGACTGCGAACCTCGTACGTGCTATGAATTAGGTTGCAACATAGGGAAGGACTGCGAACCTTGTACGTGTTGTGGATGTATTTCAGCATAGGAAAGGACTGTGAACCTTATACTTGCTGATTTTGTAGCATAGGGGAGGACTGCGAACCTCGTACGTGCTATGAATTAGGTTGCAACATAGGGAAGGACTGTGAACCTTGTACGTGTTGTGGATGTACTATGGTATAGGGAAGGACCGCGATCCTTGTACGTACCATAAATGGTGAACATAGGTAAGGACTGCGAACCTTGTACGTGTTCACGACCTTGAGTACAGGTATAGACGGTGAACTATGAACGTACTCTCGGTAGACTGAGGTTAGTGATTGTAGATATGTATGTATGTATGGTAGCAAGTATGTATGTAGAACAGAAGGGTAACTAGTGAAGTATGGATATGTATCTACAGATATGTATGTATGTGTATGTATTGTATGGCGTTCGATTAACTAGAACTCACTCAGCGTAGCTGACTTTTAGTATGCACGCAGGTGAGCTGATTATAGAGTTAGCATGAGGATGACACACGGCATGGATTGAACGGCTGGCATCTGAAGAAAGAAGTAAAGATGTTTTAAATATAAAGTTTTGTGTTATGGTATCAAAGAAAAGATTTAATGTTTTGTAACAAATGATTGATGTTTTATATTCCGCGAAAAGTTTTAATAAACTCTGATTTGAAGAACTGTGTTTATGAGTAAATCCGACGCTAAAGTAGGGTCACCGGGTTCGGGGCCTTACAAGTTGGTATCAGAGCATAAGTTCGAGAGATTTAAGCATCCTACATGCTTAGACTCGAACAGAGAATGGGATTTAAGTAAGAAAGGAAAAAAGATGCCAGTTCAAGAATGCCATGTGTCGCTCAAGCAAGATCAGTAAAGGTAAAAGTGTATGATTAAATGATATATGTTAATGAGAAAGGAAAGATATGTGAACGACAGGGATAGGAATAATTGATTGTTTGATTTGACTAATTGCTTAAGTAGAACCAGCACAAAGAGACTCATAAAGGGGAGTGTATAGGACACGGAAAGTAATGTGATCAGCTAGTCACAGCTGGCCACTGTTATTACCTGTTAGCCTTGCTATCCTTGTACTATATAGTTCCTTGAGTGAGGATGTTGTGTTGTCCCTTTTAGAATACTGATGGCTGGAGCTGGAGAAGTTGTGGGAACTGGGGGTCGCACTGGACGTCGTGGCAGGCCTCGTCTTGTCCGGCAACCCTCGGTAGAAGAAGTTTCCCACACCGAAGATGAAGGAAGCGCCGCTGGAGGAGACCAGAACAACAACGAAGAAGTTCAACTTAGCCCTGCAGTTCAAGCAGCCATTGTTCAAGCTATAGTTACTGCTGTGAAGAACCTGAATCCCGAAGGATCTGCTGGAAGCCGTGAACGAACTGCTGAAGGGGCGGGTGGTGATGGTAGGAAGGATGGGGAAGGAGAAAGAGGGCCCTCGAGTGAGGATAAGTCTGTGAAAGTCGATGACAGGAGAAGAGGCCAAGGTGGATGCAACTATAAGTCCTTCAAAGGATGCGATCCGCCAAAGCTGACTAGTTTGGGAGACGCAATCGCTACTCTCCAATGGATAGCCACAATGGACAAGGTTATCCGCATTAGCGAATGCCGTCCCGACCAAGCTGTGGGTTATGCTACTCAGTCATTTGAGGAAGAAGCTATGTATTGGTGGGAAGGTGTGGAGCAGAGAAAGACCAGGGATGAGATCAAGGCGTTGAGATGGGACGATCTGAAGGAGTTGGTGATGAAAAAGTTCTGCGCAGATGCCGAGGTTGAAAGGACGGAGATGAAGTTCTTGAATTTAAAGGCCGGTACGATGACGCATAGTGAGTATACTACTGAATTCAACCGACTATCTAGGTTGGTGCCTGATTGGTTGACACTGAGGTCAAAAGAATCAAATGTTATATGAGGGGATTGCCACAAAAAGTCCGCATGTTGGTCAGGGCAAATAAACCTGCT
Organism: Bidens hawaiensis; assembly: GCF_021521415.1. NCBI lineage: Eukaryota > Viridiplantae > Streptophyta > Magnoliopsida > Asterales > Asteraceae > Bidens > Bidens hawaiensis. The sequence continues at coordinate 189,846 of NW_027505310.1, read as the reverse complement.
ACTTTTGACTCTGCTGTTAAACTTGCAGAAGTGGTTTATGCTGACCTGGCTGAGGACGATGTGGTGGTGGGGGAAAAGAAGGAGAAGAAATGGGCTACCTCTGCTAAGCGGTCTGGCGAGATGGTGACAACAACTGATGAGAGGAAGGCCAAGGTTGGGAACAAGGATGCGTGTAAGACGTGTGGGCGAGTGCACCCGGGGGAATGCAGGATTGGGACAGACAGGTGCTATCGGTGCGGAAAGGGTGGGCATTACTCTCGAGACTGCCCTGATCGTCCAAAGTGCTACAAATGCGGAAAAGCTGACCACATGGCTAGGGATTGCAAGGAATCAGGGGCGGGAGGTGCGGAAAGATAAAGACTTGGGGAAACTGCAGAGAGGAACGCTTGATGAAGGAATAATTGTTCATGCAATGGTTTTATTAAGTTGCTTTTGCTTAAGGACTTGTTGTGTGTTAAGGTTTAAAACTTATGGTTATCAGTGACGTGTAATATATTGAGTAGGTTATGAATGATTATTATGTTATGATGAAATGTTGTTTTAGACAATAGTGTTAAAAGTACTAATCAAAGCCCTTGGAGGTATGAGATGAGTTGTGGTACATCGAGGGTCTCATGGACAAGCTACCTTAAATAGCTAAAACACATGACCACCATTCGATGACTGCAAAGTCGGAAGTAAGAAGGATAACTCAGAAAGCGAAGGCGATTCAATAAAGCGTGTAAATATAAGAAGTTTTCCTTTTATAGGGAATAAGTTAGGTTTCGGGGACGAAACCTCTTTAAGGAGGGAAGACTTGTAACATCCCGAAATTTCAAGATAATATTAATTATATTACTTAATAATAGAGGGAAAGTTTACTCGGGTTATCAGGAAATAAATAAAAGAATAGGAGTTGGTATGGGTCGGGCTAGAGTCAGGTAATGGATGTGGGTTATGGACTTGGATTAATAGAGATGGGTTAAATGAGAATGGGCCTTAGGTCCATGGGATTTCAGGGATATAAATATCCCCTAAACCCAAAATATCTTTCATTATTCACCAAACTCCCTAACACACACACCAAGCACACCCAAAACCGCCGCCGGCCGGGCCGAGAAAGAAGGAAGGATCGAGCGAGGTCCGGGTAAGAGAGAAAGATTAGTGGTGATACCAAGATAAACGAGATCCAAACAAGCTCAAAAGGTATGATTCTTGATCTTGGAAGTTTAAAGATCCGAGCTTTTAGTGTATAAACGACCAAAAATGGTCGGGAAGTGTAGTGGGTGGTATTGAACCTTAACAAGGGTGTTAAAATCGCCCGAAATTGTTGATCAGAAATCGAAACAGCGGACATTTGGGCAACTTCGCCTTCATCTGGGCAACTTCGCCTTCAAGCGATGAACTTCGCCTGCAAGCTAAGTTCGCCTGATGAACTTCGCCTGCAAGCTAAGTTCGCCTGAGGTTTAAGTTCGACTGATGATAAGTTCGCCTGAGGTTTAACTTCGCCTAAAACTAAGTTCGCCTGAGGTTTAACTTCGCCTGAAGCCAAGTTCGCCCGAGGGTTAACTTCGCCTAAAGCCAAGTTGATTAGAAATAAATTATCAAGTGATAAGTTAAAGTAAGCTAATACTAGGCCACCAGATTAGATCAGACGAGTATTGATACGTGTAACTTGTACAGTCAGCCGAGCTCAGATAGAGAAGGGATTTACAGCTATCAGAAAAAGAAGCAGAATTCAGGTGAGTTTCTAGCCCCATTCCTTGTTATGTTTTCGGGGCTGTGTGCATACTCGATGTGTTGTTAATACATTTATCCTAAGTGATAAGTGTATGTCATATGTGATATGTGTGATAGATATGAATGATTGTTTTTCGGTACGCGAACGATCTTCGGATATTGTGCGTACTGTCAGGTTAAAAATGAAGGTACGAATATTATATATCGAAGATGTATGAATGTTTCAAATGAATACTTGTCGGGGCGTGAACGATCTTCGGATATTGCACGTAACGTCAAGGGGTATGGTTGTTAAATGAATGAGGTAAGGAATGCCTAGAGTGTTCTTATGTTATAATGTAAGTATGTGTATATAAGTACACGAATGGCAGGTGAGTTCTACGTTCGACATAGTAAGTTAGGATGGCAAATCCCTCTAGCTTCTGTCGGACATAGACTCGGCTGGTTGGCGTAGTTAAGGACTGCGAGCCTTATACGTGAAGTAGATGATATATGTAAGCGTAGTTAAGGACTGCGAGCCTTATACGTGAAGTAGATGATATATGTAAACGTAGATAAGGACTGCGAACCTTATACGTAATGTAGATAGGTGTCAGCATAGGAAAGGACTGTGAACCTTATACGTGCTGATTTTGTAGCATAGGGGAGGACTGCGAACCTCGTACGTGCTATGAATTAGGTTGCAACATAGGGAAGGACTGCGAACCTTGTACGTGTTGTGGATGTATTTCAGCATAGGAAAGGACTGTGAACCTTATACGTGCTGATTTTGTAGCATAGGGGAGGACTGCGAACCTCGTACGTGCTATGAATTAGGTTGCAACATAGGGAAGGACTGTGAACCTTGTACGTGTTGTGGATGTACTATGGTATAGGGAAGGACCGCGATCCTTGTACGTACCATAAATGGTGAACATAGGTAAGGACTGCGAACCTTGTACGTGTTCACGACCTTGAGTACAGGTATAGACGGTGAACTATGAACGTACTCTCGGTAGACTGAGGTTAGTGATTGTAGATATGTATGTATGTATGGTAGCAAGTATGTATGTAGAACAGAAGGGTAACTAGTGAAGTATGGATATGTATCTACAGATATGTATGTATGTGTATGTATTGTATGGCGTTCGATTAACTAGAACTCACTCAGCGTAGCTGACTTTTAGTATGCACGCAGGTGAGCTGATTATAGAGTTAGCATGAGGATGACACACGGCATGGATTGAACGGCTGGCATCTGAAGAAAGAAGTAAAGATGTTTTAAATATAAAGTTTTGTGTTATGGTATCAAAGAAAAGATTTAATGTTTTGTAACAAATGATTGATGTTTTATATTCGGCGAAAAGTTTTAATAAACTCTGATTTGAAGAACTGTGTTTATGAGTAAATCCGACGCTAAAGTAGGGTCACCGGGTTTGGGGCCTTACATTTGGTCACATTCCGATCAAACGTCACTAATATTTGTGACATATGTCATGTTTAGTGTGACTAAAGAGGTGATTCTCTAGGAAATAGTCACACAAGCCCGCTGAAATCGTCACCAAAACATTCCAGGAATTTTCAAGCATGCATACGGTGACACTTTTCTTCGAAAATGTCGCATTTACCTGACGTGGTGTATGTCACTAAAATTCGATTTTGTACTAGTGGTTTTTAACTTTTTGGGATGATTACCAACTGTAGGACTCCTAGATTTCGGGGTCTTACATCACGTCATAGGATTCCACTATCTGCTTTGTTGCCTTGTTGTAGACTCTACAGGCGGTACGACCAACATATCCCACAAAGTTGCAATCATCAGCCTTAGCTACAAACTTTGGAGTCGATTCTAGATTTAGTAGAGTACACGGACATCCAAAAGCTCGAAAATGCGCTACATTAGCTTGTGACCATAAACAATTTCATAGGTAGTCTTCATTTGTGATTTGTTTATCAACACCCAATTTTGAATGTAGCAAGCGGTGTTGACCATTTCGGCCGAGAAGAACAAAGGTAGCTTCGAGTTACACAACATAGTTCCCGCAGCCTCGATAAGAGTTTTGTTCCTTCTCTCATCAACACCATTTTTTGCGGTGACGAGCTGATATGTATTGTCGAAGTACTCCCTTTTCGGCACAAAAATAATTCAACGTTGAGCTCTTGAACTCCGTTCCATTGTCACAACGAATTCCCTTTAGCTTCAGATTGAGTTGATTTTGCATAAGCACCATAAAAAGTTTTATTAATTTCGCAGTTTCACTCTTATTTGACTAGAAAAATACCCTAAGTAAAACATGAGATGTCATCAGTAATAATCAAACAATAAGAACTGCGAGAAAGACTTAGTACATGAACCAGACCAAACAAATCCATATGAAGTAATTGAATAACCAAAGAAATAGTGTTGACCAACTTACGCTTGTGAGATTTACGATGATGTTTTCCTAATGCACAAGCTACCCATTTTACAATTGTTACAAAATCTTTAACTGGTAAACCAGGAACTATGTCATTTTTAGCAAGACGATTTAAAGTTTCGACATTAGCATGACCAAGACGACGATGCCAGAGCATGGCGTTATGTTCTGACACTTTTGAAAATAGACAGGTAATTTCATCTGGAACATTTTTGTTCATGTCGATCACATATGCATTATAGTTTCTTTGAGATCGAACAAGAACCCAATCTTCTGGTATGATGATACCAGGATTTAAAATAAGACACTCCTTGTTAGTAAAATGAGTTGAAAAACCTTTATCAATATCTGCGAGATGCTTAGTACACTGTAATTCAATTCCGAAACAAAGTTAACATTCTCAAATTAAGAACACCATTACTTACAGTACCCTTCTGTGTGATTCTTCCCTTTTCTCCTCCTGCAAAGGAAACATACTGTAGGGAAAAATGAAGCTTGCGTACGTAGGGAGGGGTTTCAGGCTTCGTACTGTGAATGGTTTGGAAATTTAGTAGTAAGTGGGAGTGTTTAGGTCGGCTTGGGTAGTTGAGTTTTTTTTCTTGAGTTGGTTAGATAGGGTTTGTTGGGTTTAGGTCGTTTGGGTGAGTTAGGCTTAGATGACTCGTGTGGGTAGTGATTGGGCTTGTAGGTGAGGTTTCGCTTATTTGAGCTCGGGTTAAGTTGATGGGTTGGACAATTTGATCTTGGCTAGTTTGGGTTGGGATTTGGTTTATATATGTATTTTGTAAGAAGTGTTTGGGTTACTACTTGATATCAACTCTATGGTTGTATGGGAACGGTGTGGTTGCGTTTATGGAAATTTTGACTAATAGTAGGTATTAAATTGAAAATATCATAAATTTATAAAAAAAGTGTTTGAAATGTCCATGAAAATTTTGATAGCTAAAATTACATGTTAACATATATATTATACAAATAGAATTTTTGAGATCCAAGCGTGTGAATCACACAAATTTTTTTTATATAAAGATTAAAATAATTAATTTATAATACGTAAATTGAATGTCAAAATTTGTTATGCGGTATCAAACATTGAATGATGAGTGTAGTTTTGGGAATATAAAGTTGCGAAGTGAAAATTTTCTCTTACCAAGTTCGTTATTTAATATCTTGTGATGAAAGTATTATAGTAAGTTAAAATGACCGGCATTGCAAATCGAGAAATCACAAGTAAACAACTTTTGGTCTTTAAATTAAAATTTCTATGAAGTTTTGCATGAGAATTTCAAGATCACAAGCTATGGGTTTGTGACTTTCTTAAAAAATCATGGCAAAGCTATCATAAGAATTTTAAAACGCGGAAAATCGTATGATTTAAATTTTTATTTGTGAAAATTTATAATTAACCAAAGATTGCCTGATGAAAGTTGTTATGAAAATAAAATTGTGAAAATTTTACCACGTGTATTATATAATATAGTATAATTAAAAATATCGTGAGAAGTTTAAAAAATTAAAATTTTGAAGTGATCATCCAAAATAAACGGAATAGTTATAAAAATACAATTTTCGTGCAAGGACTTTAAAAACAATTTAAAGTTTATACAATAGGAAAATTTACTTGAAAAGTTGAGGTGGAATTTATCATAAAACCTTCTTAATATGATAAAACTTATATAATAAGATCTTTGTATGTAATTAGACTTAATAAAAAAATAAATGGCATATTAAAATCATTACGAACAGATCGAACTAGCTATATATATATACATACATATATTTTTAACTTATATCAAAGAGATCATAATGAACGAAACTTGTAATAAAATCATTGTAAAATCAAAATGAGAAAATTGGTGTAAAACTTTACCATATAAAATCGAGATATGAAAGAATTATTAACAATAAATAAATAAAAAAATTATAGCATTTATAAATGGAGGCTTGTGATAAGAATTTCTAACAAATAAATGGAAAATTGTTTAAATTCTCGAAATGTAATAATAATGTTTTAAGATTTAAAGGCGAAAAAATCGTGCATGAACCACCATGACTTGATATTCCGACACTAAAAACCTTTATTACAAAAATACCATGTTGGGGTCTAAACATGTGCACTTACCACCGCGTCTTTTTCAAGTCTTCGACTCAAATAACGATTTTAACAAAAACAATAAATCAGAATACAACGTCATGTCAAAACACTAGTCCACGAAATCACCGTAGTTCTATTGTTTTAACATCAAAAATTAGGATGGCTGGCGGAACGCTCGCATTCGGCTACTTAAAGTGGTCATCTCATATGAGACAATCTTTATGGAGATTTGAAACAGCGGGATCCAAGTTAAGCTCGTGATCCATAAAACACAATGAAAACTAATGTTGTTGCGTTTTAAGGTAAGGATACCTTACATTATTATGTAAATATAAAATTTAAACAAAAATAAAGTAAGAATACCTTAGATTATTATGAAAATACAAGTATGTGTATACATAAAAATTTATCAAAGGATGGTAATGATACCTTAATATGTTTCGAGTATAGGCGTATATATACAATTTGATGAAATAAAAAAGTATATATTCAAAGGCGGCGGAACATGCCGTGGTGCAACGTGATTGGATAAATACACAAGACACTATTTAAAGTGACAATATTTATTCAACTCATTTTATTTCAACAAATCAATAACAACACATCTCGTTCATATAAACAAATAGCAATCATGTTGTTCATTTTTACTAATACCCTAATAGTCTTGGTAACGTTTTTCGTCAAGCACTCGAGTCAACAAAAGTCAAACCTGTAACATTTCATAAAATAAAGTTTGTTAACACAAAGGTTGGTGAGCAATTCATAAGTTTGAGCATATAAGTATATAGTAATAAAAAGCCACAAAACTTGTATACGAAACAATAAATAAAAGCACTAGAGTTGGATAAATTGACAATTGCTAAACACATTAGCACCACCTAGTTATCTAGGATTTTATGACAATTGCTAAACACATTAACACCACCTAGCTATCTAGGATTTTATGACAATTGCTAAACACATTAGCACCACCTAGCTATTCTTGGATATTATAGTTATCGTTAATTGCATTACGTTAACGACACCTTGCCATGAGGGGTTGCCAAATGGTATAGGATTTATATTTCCACCATCCAAAAGCGATAAACACATAAGCATATAAGCATGTAAGCATAGGACACCAAATCAAGAAATTATCCAGGTAAAGTATACAATCACGTTTGTGGGTTTAAAGATTGAAGTAATTAAAGCATTTAGTTTAATAAGTATGAAATGTCACCCCAATACGGAAGATGGAAAACGGGGTATGAAAGTACTCACCTCGATTGATGAACTGAGAAACAAAATAGAAACATAAATGAAGCTCGAACGGTAAACTAACATATCCGACTTGAAAGCTAAATGAAAACGAATAATAAAATATATTAATGAACTTGAACTTTAGTTGAAACTACATTTGAAACATTGGACGAGAAAGTTCGGTTGTTAATCGGATTATCGGTTAATTTGTTAATGATTAGAGACTCGTACTTAATTGATAATTTAAAGCAAAATATTATTATTTTATTGGGCTTTTAGATAACTAGACCAATATCAAAATAGAAACAAGACGAGCTTAATTTAAGAGTTCGGTTTTATAAAAATGAATAGGTAATAAAGTTTATAATAATATTATTAATGATAAGATAGTAATGATATTGATAATTTCAAAAAGTAAAGTTTAATATATATATATATATATATATATATATGCAAGATATTAACGGTAAAAATAATAACCATAATTATTATTAATAATACTAATAGTAATAGTTAGAGAATAACAATCTTAGTATTTATTAATGTGTTGTAGATAAAAGTAATAATAATAATAATAATAATAAATAATATTGATAGTATTAATGATACCATACCCGATGTCGGTTTGATTTCTAAACGAATTCATAAAATAAATATAATAATATTATTGTTAATAATAAACGGTAAAATATGATTTTACTAAATAATAAAAATATGACCTTTATTAATAATAATAACGAATTTAATATTTATAATATTAATGATAGTAATAATAATAATATAAATATTAAAATAACTAAATTTAATAGTAAGTTATATGTAAAAATACTAATAAAAAATCTTTATGTTTTGATGTTAATATTAATAGAAATAATAAATTTGTTAACTATATAAAACTAATAATACAAAAACCGGTCTAGGATGAGACCCGGACCCGAGACCTCTAGTTTAAATCACTAACGTTCAACTCAACAGAAACCAAGGTAAAAAATTGTTAATTTAGACCCATATTATAATAATATAACCATTTCCTAGGTGTTCGTCTTTTACCCAAATCAAACCAACACTATATCCAATCCAACTCGTTTCAAAGTGTATAACCAAATATATAACCGGTACTACCAAACCAATTTATTAACCATTTAAAACCCGACAATCGCTATACGAAAGTTAATAATAACAAAACTCAAATTAAATGTACCTATTATATGTTTCACGAGTCGTGGTTTTATACCGAGAAAGAATCGAGCTGAAACTGCCGTAGACGAAAAAACAGAAGCTGCCGGAGAAAACGAAACGGAGAGAGAGAGAGAGTGAGAGAGAGATGACGGTTAGAGAGGGAGAGAGAGAGGCAGAGAGAGAGGGAGCCGGGAGTGAGAGAGAGTGTGAGAAGGAGAGATAAAGAGAGATAAGAGACAGACGGAGAGATAGAGAGAGACCGTGAGAGAGAGGGAGTCGGAGGGCACGGTTTTCCGATCGCCGGAAAAGCGACCGGAGAGGGAAAGAGAGAGAGCGGCTAGGTTAGGGTCGCCGGAAAAACGAGGAGGAGAAAGAAAGAGGTGGCTGCGGGTTCCAGTGATGTTAGGGGCGGCTGAGATGGTGGTGGTATTGTGGGAGGTGGTGGCCGGAGGTCGAAGTCGTTGGAGCTGGAAAAGGGTCGCCGGAAATCGGCCATGGGGGGTGGCGGCTGTAAGTGGTTATAATGTGTATTAGGTTTAGGGTTTTATACTTATATATATGTATGCTTATTTTCATAACAGCCCCCTCAAGTTTCAATGAAAGTTTAAAACGAGTTTAAAGGTTTCTAATGCTTATAACAACTTTACAAAACTCAGTTTGAACCCTTTATGTTTTCTTAACGACTCTATAATATGACAAACATCGATTTATTGACGATAGAAATATATAATATGATATTTTATAATAAATAAATAAAGTTCTAAAAATGCTGAGTCGTGTTCACGTAATAAAAGTTTACAAAACGAAAACAACTCGAGACTCGGATTTGACGAATGTCACAGTATCCCCAACTTTTTAGAAATTTCGTCCCGAAATTAAAATAAAATCAAAGAAAAAGTAATTATCAACGAATATTGTCTTTAGTAAGATAATTGCATGAACAAATTTTTAAGCAAAAGAATAACGTCAAAACCTTGCATGACTCGAAAAACGCTACAAATGACAAACATAATAAAGGAACTTATATATAGGATGTACCAGCGGCGTATCCACCATGCCTTTATCATGATTCGCATTTCCATCGTTTTTCTACCATCATCCTCGGGTCTGAGTTATCGCACACAAGTGTACTTACTATGGCTTCCATACAGGGATTTCGATAATTAAGTGTGCACCCATAATTATTTAGATCGTCGTATGGTCCACATGGTTCGTCCTATTGTGTGGTTTAAAAAAAGACATATTTATATTTATATATTTTTTTGAAATCTTAAACATTTGAAACGTGCATAAATCTATTGAATTTTAATGAGAATTCTGATAGGAGGAAATGAGAAATCCAATAAAGGAAACGAGAATCCAAAGAGTGAAAATGAGAAATCCGATAGGTGTAAATGAGAAGTCCAATAAGTGAGTACATGAGGTCAAGGTAATCAATGTTACAATTAATAATAACGTACGATGAGTTTCATACATAAACAACTTGAGGTTAAAAGAAATTGAGAATTCGATTGCGTGAAATCATGGGGATGAGGTAAGTTTCTTTGGGGTGACGCATACGTGCACCAATATAAATAAAATAATATTGATCAACAACCAAAACAATCAATGAAATGTGATAAAACGTGAATACGGCCACTATCGTGAAACCATTTATATAATCGTCATTATAATAACGGTTTCTAATAGCGCCAAAACTTGTAGGCAGCCATACATAGGCCGTTAATAGATTAGATAAATGATATAGAATAACGTATAGAATCGCGTTCACATAAATGCTCCAATATAAATAACATAGTCATGAAAATATCGTTTAAAAGATAAACGAGATTTTGGCGAAGTTAAGGTTTTGAAAGTATTACACAAATTGTTATTGAATATTTTGCATTCGGTCACGAAAATCAAAACACAAAAATGAAATCTCATGTGCATAATACTGTCATCGAAACATCTCATCAAATAAAAAAAATCGCAATAATCGTGTGACTCGAATTTAATATCGAAATATTTAAATTGCGTAGTGTATAATAGACTAAAATTGCAAATGAGGTATTAAGTAAGGCCGTTTTATTGTTTCTAAGAAATGTACATAATAACGAAGCATCGTGGTAATGCATTGCAAGGGAAAATATTTAAATCATTATTGAATGTAAATCTTGAATCCAAATTGTTAAAGGAGTTCGTATACATAAAGTTATTGTGATGAAAATAATTTATATAAAGTGATGATGCTTGCGATAATAAGAGGTGATAGTTTGCATAAATCGTTATTGAACAAAATTTGTGTAACAATATAAAGTATTTATAAACGCGTCCCAAAAGATTTGCAAAGCCATGGTCATTGAGTTTATGCAATATGGTGAAAGTTGTAATTTATTACTAAATAAATCCTGCATTCAACATTCAAAATGAAACCTCGATTTATAAAGTCTTTATGAGATTTATCACGTTAGGTGACAATATTTATAAATCTTGAAATTTTCCATATAATCGTTTAATAATCTTTGAAAGCAAATCCTCCTAATAGAATTTTTGTTGTCATGACAATACCATATATATGTATGTATATATATATATTTATTTAGAGTTTATAATTTAAAAGTGGTTATTTGAACACATGAGGCCGTTATAAATACATTAGTTGTATATATATATATATATATATATATATATATATATATATATATATATATATATTTAGGGAAAAATGAAGCTTGCGTGCGTAGGGAGGGGTTTCAGGCTTCGTACGGTGAATGGTTTGGAAATTTAGTAGTAAGTGGGAGTGTTTAGGTCGGCTTGGGTAGTTGAGTTGGTTTGATAGGGTTTGTTGGGTTTAGGTCGTTTGGGTGAGTTAGGCTTAGATGACTCGTGTGGGTTGTGATTGGGCTTGTAGGTGAGGTTCTGCTTATTTGAGCATGGGTTAAGTTGATGGGTTGGATAATTTGATCTTGGATAGTTTGGTTTGGGATTTGGTTTATATATGTATTTTGTAAGAAGTGTTTGGGTTACTACTTGATATCAACTCTATGGTTGTATGGGAACGGTATGGTTGCGTTTAGGGAAATTTTGACTAATAGTAGGTATTAAATTGTAAATATCATAAATTTATAAAAAAAATGTTTGAAATGTCCATGAAAATTTTGATAGCTAAAATTTCATGTTAACATATGTATTATATAAATAGAATTTTTGAGATCCAAGCGTATGAATCACACAAATTTTGTTTTTATATAAAGATTAAAATAATTTTTTTTTGCTTATGAGGAAATTTAATAAACGTAAATTGAATGTCAAAATTTGTTATGAGGTATCAAACATTGAATGATGAGTGTCGTTTGGGGAATATAAAGTTGCGAAGTGAAAATTTTCTCTTACAAAGTTCGTTATTTAATATCTTGTGATGAAAATATTATAGTAAGTTAAAATGACCGGCATTGCAAATCGAGAAATCACAAGTAAACAATTTGTGATCTTTAAATTAAAATTTCTATGAAGTTTTGTATGAGAATTTCAAGAAGATTACAAGCTATGGGTTTGTGACTTTCTTGAAAAATCATGGCATATCATAAGAATTTTAAAACGCGGAAAATCGTATGAGTTAAATTTTTATTTACGAAAATTTATAATTAACCAAAGATTGCCTGATGAAAGTTGTTATGAAAATAAAATTGGGTAGTGAAAATTTTACCACGTGTATTATATAATATAGTATAATTAAAAATGTCGTGAGAAGTTTAAATAATTAAAATTTTGAAGTGATCGTCCAAAATAAAAGGAATAGTTATAAAAATAAAATTTTCGTGCAAGGACTTTAAAAACAATTTAAAGTTTATACAATAGGAAAATTTACTTGAAAAGTTGAGGTGGAATTTATCATAAAACCTTCTTAATATGATAAAATTTATATAATAAGATCTTTGTATGTAATTAGACTTAATAAAAAAATAAATGGCATATTAAAATCATTATGAAAAGATCAAACTAGCTATATATATTCATACATATATTTTTAACTTATATCAAAGAGATCATAATGAACGAAACTTGTAATAAAATCATTGTGAAATCAAAATGAGAAAACTGGTGTAAAACTTTACCGTATAAAATCGAGATATGAAAGAATTATTAACAATAAATAAATAAAAAAATTATAACATTTATAAATGGAGGCTTGTGATAAAGATATATAACAAAATAAAGTGAAAATTGTTTAAATTCTCGAAAAGGAAATAATAATGTTTTAAGATTTAAAGGCGAAAAAATCGTGCATGAACCACCATGACTTGATATTCCGACACTAAAAACCTTTATTACAAAAATACCATGTTGGGGTCTAAACATGTGCACGTACCACCGCGTCTTTTTCATGTCTTCGACTCAAATAACGATTGTAACAAAAACAATAAATTAGAATACAACGTCATGTCAAAACACTAGTCCACGAAATCATCGTAGTTCTATTGTTTTGACACCGAAAATTAGGATGGCGGGAGGAACGCTCGCATTCGGCTACTTAAAGTGGTCATCTCATATGAGACAATCTTTAAGGTGATTTTAAACAACGAGATCCAAGTTAAGCTCGTGATCCATAAAACATAATGAAAACTAATGTTGTTGCGTTTTAAGGTAAGGATACCTTACATTATTATGTAAATATAAAATTTAAACAAAAATAAAGTAAGAATACCTTAGATTATTATGAAAATACAAGTATGTGTATATATTAAAATTTATCAAAGGAAGGTAAGGATACCTTAATATGTTTTGAGTATTTGCGTATATATACAATTTGATGAAATAAATAAGTATATATTCAAAGGCGGCGGAACATGCTGGGGTGCAACGTGATTAGATAAATACACAAGACACTATTTAAAGTGACAATATTTATTCAACTCATTTTATTTCAACAAATAAATAACAACACATCTCGTTCATATAAACAAATAGCAATCATATTGTTCATTTTTAATAATACCCTAATAGTCTAGGTAACGTTTTCCGTCAAGCACTCGAGTCAACAAAATCAAACCTGTAACATTTCATAAAATATAGTAATAAAAAGCCACAAAGGTTGGTTAGCAATTCATAAGTTTGAGCATATAAGTATATAGTAATAAAAGGCCACAAAACTTGTATACGAAACAATAAATAAAAGCACTAGAGTTGGATAAATTGACAATTGCTAAACACATTAGCACCACCTAGATATCTAGGATTTTATGACAATTGCTAAACACATTAGCACCACCTAGCTATCTAGGATTTTATGACAATTGCTAAACACATTAGCACCACCTAGCTATTCTTGGATTTTGTAGTTATTGTTAATTGCATTACGTTAACGACACCTTGCCATGAGGGGTTGCCAAATGGTATAGGATATATAGTTCCACCATCCAAAAGTGATAAACACATAAGCATATAAGCATGTAAGCATAGGACACCAAATCAAGAAATTATCCAGGTAAAGTATACAATCACATTTATGGGTTTAAAGATTCAAGTAATTAAAGCATTTAGTTTAATAAGTATGAAATGTCACCCCAAAACGGAAGATGGAAAACGGGGTATGAAAGTACTCACCTCGATTGATGAACCGAGAAACAAAATAGAAACATAAATGAAGCTCGAACGGTAAACTAACATATCCGACTTGAAAGCTAAATGAAAACGAATAATAAAATATATTAATGAACTTGACCTTTTGTTGAAACTACATTTGAAACATTGGACGAGAAGGTTGGGTTGTTAATCGGATTATCGGTTAATTTGTTAATGATTAGAGACTCGTACTTAATTGATAATTTAAAACAAAATATTATTATTTTATTGGGCTTTTAGATAACTAGACCAATATCAAAATAGAAACAAGACGAGCTTAATTTAAGAGTTCGGTTTATAAAAATGAATAGATAATAAAGTTTATAATAATATTATTAATGATAAGATAGTATTGATAATGATAATTTCAAAAACTAAAGTTTAATATATATATATATATAGATAGATATGCAAGATATTGACGGTAAAAATAATAACCATAATTATTATTTATTATTAATAATACTAATAGTAATAGTTAGAGAATAACGATCTTAGTATTTATTAATATGTTGTTGATAAAAGTACATATTATATGTTTCACGAGTCGTGGTTTTATACCGAGAAAGAATCGAGCTGAAACTGCCGTAGACGAAAAAACAGAAGCTGCCGGAGAAAATGAAACGGAGAGAGAGAGTGAGAGAGAGATGACGGTGAGAGAGGGAGAGATAGAGAGGCAGAGAGAGAGGGAGCCGGGAGTGAGAGAGAGAGTGAGAAGGAGAGATAGAGAGAGATAAGAGACAGATGGAGAGATAGAGAGAGACCGTGAGAGAGAGGGAGTCGGAGGGCACGGTTTTCCGGTCGCCGGAAAAGCGACATGAGAGGGAAAGATAGAAAGCGACTAGGTTAGGGTCGCCGGAAAAACGAGGAGGAGAAAGAAAGAGGTGGCTGCGGGTTCCAGTGATGTTAGGGGCGGCTGAGATGGTGGTGCTATAGTGGGAGGTGGTGGCCGGAGGTCGAAGTCGCCGGAGCCGGAAAAGGATCGCCGGAAATCGGCCATGGGGGTGGGGGTGGGGGTGGCCGGTGTAAGTGGTTATAATGTGTATTAGGTTTAGGGTTTTATACTTATATATATGTATGCTTATTTTCATAACAGCCCCCTCAAGTTTCATTGAGAGTTTAAAACGAGTTTAAAGGTTTCTAATGCTTATAACAACTTTACAAAACTCAGTTTGAACTCTTTATGTTTTCTTAACGACTCTATAATATGACAATCATCGATTTATTGACGATCGAAATATATAATATAATACTGTATAATAAATAAATAAAGTTCTAAAAATGCTGAGTCGGGTTCACGTAATAAAAGTTTACAAAACGAAAACAACTCGAGACTCGGATTTGACGAATGTCACACATACCCACCATTAAATATTTGAATGTCGTGCAGTTGGGAGATGTCTTATGTCTTGTGCCTAGAATAGCCACAATCAACATACCAAGGTCTGATGATATTCCTCCATAGTTGTTCCTGCATGATGTGCGAGATTAATTAGTTTTTGGTACCCAGTCCATAGTAGTGCTGGGTAAGCCTGATTTATCTAAACATGTCACAGGTTGCCATGACATGTCTTCCTGATTATCTAAGATTGAGCAGGACATTTTTGATGGCTTGGACACCGAATTTTTGGGCAACCATTTATATTCGGGTTTTAAAACTTTGTTAATAGCATAAACGATTGACTTTGTATCCGATTTGCGGACGAAAAACACATTTGACTTTGACTTCCAGAACGTTTTCGATCCGGAGGCCCACTTGGGTTTCTGGACCGAAACTGAGTTTCCATCACGCTTTTGAACACATGGTAGGCTTGGTCTGATGAGAGCTTAACCTGTCAGCCTTGTTTCTTTTTCAATCACCGTAAGAGGGATTTGCCTTATAATACCTTGATTCATTAGAGTTAAATGTATGAAAGGTATTTCAAGGCATATTCCTCTGATGGTATCCATAGTATGGGACATAAGGATGGTGTGGACAATTTCTTGCAATGTGACCAGGAATGCCATAATTAAAACACATTTGCCTTTTATAACAAAAATTATTATGGTAAGTTCCTGGTCTTGTTCTGTTGTGTGAGCCGCTATGTCCCGCCTTGGGTTAGCATTTGATTTATCACAATTATTAGTACATGAACTTCCTTCTTTAACACACTTGGGTGATAAAGATTTACGAAAAATTCTATTTTTATCAAATTTATTCGGAAGCAGACCACCCCTTTTAAAAGTTTTAACAGAATCAACCACACGATTGTCTTTGCTCTTAAAAAAATTGCCCACACAAACATTAGAGCAACAGAGTTCAAAACATGCAAATTTAACGAAACATTAAAATTAATGTCTTTATTATTCAAAACAGGTTAATCATCATCCTCATTAATTCAATCCTCAACAATTACTTCATCTGCACATGAAGAAAACACATTAGTATCATTCACCATTGAGGTTGATTCAGTAGATTTTACTGAACCAATAGCACTTTTGCCATTTGTAGTCGGCTTACCATACTGCATAAACTTTTCCATTTTTTCCTTTTCTTTGGTAAGAGGAAGCCCAGTGTAGTTGTCATATATGGAGGGGGAACCACACAGTACCCAATACCCTCACCCTTATTTTCTTTCCATTTTAATTGTGTTTCAATCATTGACTCAAGTACAACACTAGAAACTTCTAATTTCTTAAAATTAAAGTCAGTATTTTCAAATTTTTTAGTTAACTTAGCAATCTCCAACTTAGAGGCTTCTAACTCGAGGGTTAGCTTGGCAATTTTCTATTTAGCATCTAAGTGGTAACAACATTTTATGCTAAAATCGGATTGAAGTTTTGAGAAATCCTTAGGTTGTGACTCTTTTTTTTCTTAAAAGCCTTTTCGAGTTTCTTAAGAGTGAAGTTTTCATGTCTTATTCACTCCATTTCTCTAATCAGAATACTATAGTGAGATTTATATAAATATATCTTATTAAAACAAGATTGAGAACATAATTCGGAACTTACCTTTGATGAGCTAGAAGAGGTGAAGGCCATGAAGGCAAACTGTAGATTCTTAACCTGTTCCTTAGCATTGTTCTCTTCTTCAGTAACATCAATCCAAGAAAAATTAGCAGTCTGATTGCTGATGTTGAGAGCTGCCATCTGTTCATTCCAAGAAAACAGTTGAGCTACCAATCCCCGCTCACTCTCATTTGAACCAGCTGCATTTTATCCTCTTGCATTATTCACCAGAACCAATGCCCTTTCTCTGTTTCCCTCCTTGGTTGGATTCGTGCATTCACGAGCAAAGTGACCCAGTTTGTGATAGTTATAGCACCTCAGAGTATTCTTGTTAAGTCCCACCTTCTTGTTAGCTGGCACATTCCAGTTATTTCTGCATGTTCTCGTGGTAAACTTCTTCGCTATAAACATTTCCATGGCTATTTTCTAAGAGATATCCATTTCATCGTCCGGGGTCCTCAAATTATTACTTATCAAAGAGAAAATTCTGATCAGGTAGTCGTAAAGCCTGTTAAAATGTACGTCGACGCAGATTTTGAGAAGATTGAAGAGGATGAAAAGGCTCTTGCTACCTTAACAATGCCACTTTCACCTGAAATTTCCTTTGGATTAGAGAGCTATAGTCTGCTAAGGCACTATGGGAAGCCTTATTGAGGGAAATGAGGACATGAGAAGAAGCCGACAAGATCTATTACGACAAAAGTTTAACATGTTTAATCACGTCCTGGAGAGTCTTTGGAGACACAGCTTCAAAGATTTATATCAGTGGTCACTGAAATGCGATCAGCAAGCATAAACCTGATCTCTGTTGAAACAAATAATAAGTTGGTCAACTCCTAGCCACAAAGCTGGGACATGAATGTTCCAGTGATTAAGAAGACAAAGGATCTAGCCAGGTTAACTTTGCCAGAAGTAATGGCAATCATTAAATCATGTGACATGGATGATAAGCAGCGTGCCATAAATCATGCTAATTCCTCCAATGTGACCGGCTACGGTTTTGCTTCTAATAATGCTCTCATCTCACAAGATAACTTTTCTATGTTTAAATCCTCTCAGGGTCAGTATGCTCAGCCACAACAGTCTCAAAACAATTTTTCAATGTTTAAGTCTGCTCAAGGTCAATTCACTCAACCACCACCCCAGTCGACTCCCTATTCTTTCAACAAACTGCTCCTGTTACTAAGCCTCAGTCAACTATTGCATCCTCCAGTCAGTCTCCCACTTAGATTCCTACTATTTCAAAGGATACTCAAGAAAATATGGCCTTAATGGCAGGATTCATGAACTGTTACAATGCCTTTCTTGCTGTAGATCTGGTTCAACCAGTTGTAGCTGCTGAGCTAGATCAAATACATCCTAATGATGTGGATGAAATGGATATCTCTTGGAAAATAGCCATGGAAATGTTTATACCGAAGAAGTTTACCACGAGAACATGCAGAAATAACTAGAATGTGCCAGCTAACCAGAAGGTGGGACTTAACAAGGATACTCTGAGGTGCTATAACTATCACAAACTGGGTCACTTTGCTCGTGAATGCACGAATCCAACCAAGGAGGGAAACAAAGAAAGGGCATTGGTTCCGGTGAATAATGCAAGAGGATAAAATGCAGCTGGTTCAAATGAGAGTGAGCGGGGATTGGTAGCTCAACTGTTTTCTTGGAATGACCAGATGGCAGCTCTCAACATCAGCAATCAAACAGCTAATTTTGCATGGATTGATGTTACTGAAGAAGAGAACGATGCTGAGGAACAGGTTAAGGATCTTCAGTTTGCCTTCATAAACTTCACCTCTTCTAGCTCATCCGAGGTAAGTTCGAATTATGTTCTCAATCTTGTTTTAATAAGATATATTTATATAAATCTCACTATAGTATTCTGATTAGAGAAACGGAGTGAATAAGACATGAAAACTTCACTCTTAAGAAACTCGAAAAGACTTTAAAAGAAAAATTAGAGTCACAACCTAAGGATTTCTCAAAACTTCAATCCGATTTTAGCATAAAATGTTGTCACCACTTAGATGCTAAATAAAAATTGCCAAGCTAACCCCCGGGTTAGAAGCCTCTAAGTTGGAGATTGCTAAGTTAACTAAAAATTTTAAAAATACTGACTTTAATTTTAAGAAATTAGAAGTTTCTAGTGTTGTACTTGAGTCAATGATTGAAACAAAATTAAAATGGAAAGAAAATAAGGGTGAGGGTATTGGGTACTGTGTGGTTCCCCCTCCATATATTGACAACTACACTGGGCTTCCTCTTACCAAAGAAGAGAAAAAAATGGAAAAGTTTATGCAATATGGTAAGCCGACTACAGATGGCCGAAAATGAATTGCCCGAGAACTTGCTAACACAACCGAAAACGATCAAGAAATGCCCGAGAACTTAGAATACTTGACTGGGGAGATTAAGTTGTAAGAATACCTAAATCTATCTCGGATCTAGGATTACTAACTACTAAACGGATCTAGTTCATAATGCTATTGATTAACTTAATCAATACGTTAATTATTGTATATAATAGTATTAGATATATATATATGTGTGTGTGTGTGTATTAATATTACGGTGAAGCTTGAGAGTATAAATGGACAGAGATTCAATAAGCTTAACTCTGAAAACTTAAATTACTCAGTGTATGAAACACTATATATAGAAGACGGGTCTAATTCGTTAACATTCCATAACGAATCAAACACCGACATCGTTACAATAAAGTAAACGAAATAAACTTAACGAATCACCCCGTGATTTGTTAAACATCCTTAACGAATCAGGAGTGATCTTAATTTAAGTCTAGTTTGTTAAACATCCTTAACGAACTAGACGAATATTTAGCGAATTACTTAAATATCTTAATAAAAATTACATTAATAAAACGACAAATACATTAACGACAATTACAAAGACTCAAGACGCAAAACCGTGTGCTCACAGACACCCCTCGTCTTGAGCTCTTTTTCTTTTAAGTTACTTGAAGCGTCTTGTCTGCCGATCTCTGCAGCTGTGAATACCATGCTCATGACACACCCTAACAACGCGTTGGAATTGCATTGCTAGGTCATAGTCTTCACGACGCTCTATCAAAATCTTGTTCTTAAATAGCACGTCATTGTCGGTCTCCATTAAATTCACAAGCCACATCGGATCGATGATCTTTATCAGATCGGTCTTTAAACCTTTACCCAGCACAATCTCAGTCTTGTTGTCGTAGTACCAGCGGTTGAAAGATAAATACTTGTGTTGATTCAATGTCTTCACCGGCACACGCTTCATGGTCTTTGGCCGCTTTACCTTAAGAACCAACTTTCTCCAACCTGTCATTGGATCAATATCATTGATACGCTTGCGGATTGGAATCTGTGGCTTAAAAATTTAAATCCGTGGTTCACCTCAAACAGCAAGTGTTGGTGAAACCGACTTGCATGGTGATTCCCGCCACGGTTAATAAATGGACGATACGTCAGAGTACGTACATCCCATCTTGGTAATGAGCGAATGTCAGACATTCTTTCATAGTACTGAATGCCCTTCTCCCATTTGATAATACATACATTTAATTCAGTTTCAAAGAGCCAAGAAATAATATCACCTTGAACTTTAGACACGGCCTTGGAAGATGTCATCTGATTTCCTTTGGCGGGTGCAATGGCTTCTACTTTCAATTCTTTATCAACGTATCTGTGCGCATCAATAATTTTACGAGCACTCTTGTCTCGACTAGCAAACCAACTTTAAATTTAAGCAATGGACGGATCGAACTTTGAATCGAAACTTGTATCAACAACGCCCTCTCCCTTGGAAGTCTTCTCCAGATGATCTTCTGCTGCTTTGACCGTTTCCTTAGTAAATATTGGAGCATCTTGATCAACGTTGGTGTGTTGAAACAGATCAGGGTATTCCTCAGCAGTCATGTCCTCGATCTCAACTTCCTCATCTTCATTGTTAGTGCACGGTTTTGCGTATAGAGTCTTTGTAATTATCATTAATGTTTATTTGATATTTAAATGTAATATTTAATGTTTATTTTAGTCTAATTCGTTATGTTTAAATCTAGTTCACTAAGAATGTTAGCGAACTAAGACTAGTTCGTTAAGGTTAAGTCTAGTTCGGTAGGGATGTTAGCGAACTAGGACATTATAATGTATTCCCTCCTGATTCGTTAGGGGATGTTAACGAATCAGGGGGTGGTTCGTTAAGTGAATTTATTTAACGAAGGGGATGCTGGTTCGCTAGGGGATGTTAGCGAACCAGATCATCTTCTATAAATAGTGAACCACTGTTCACTTGTAAATTGAGTGGAAGTTTTGAGAGAATTAATATTATTCATAAAAGTTTAAAGTTTATACTCTCTCTAAAGCTTCACGTTAAACTTATTTAATATATATACATACGTATAACACCGAATCAAGGTAGATTATGAGATAGATCTATAATATTATAACTGACAGATTTGTGATCTGTGTTAATCGTTATTGATTGTTGGTTATTGTTAAAGTACGGGATCAAACAAGTGGTATCAGAGCTTTCGGTGCTCTTTACGCTTGATTTGGTGTACTAATTGTTACTATTATTGAGTTTTCTGTTTGTGTTCGAGTTTGATTTAATTCGTTGTTGATTTGATTGAATTCTGGATGAATTAGATTGAATTTGTGATGGTTAAGGTTTTGATAAGATTCAATTGAGTAGAATTGGATTGTAGATTGGGTTTTTTGATGTTTATTGTGTTTTCGATTTAAGTCCGTAAACAAGGGATTGGTTTTGGTTGAAATTGATTAGTGTATTAGGACAATCGATTACGAGATGTGTTGAGCTGAATTCGCGTTGTGATTACGAGTATTTTGGTATATGACTTGTTATGTTTGGTTAAGAAATGAGTGAGTATTACGAATCTGGAATCGATAAGTTTCTGGGTTTGATCTGGGTTTGATCTTCATAAATCTGGAAAAACACGTTGAAGGTTTAAAGATATGAAGATGAATGCGATTCGCTATAAAGTTCCAGGCGATTCGTTATGTTTATAACTTGATTCGCTATCGGGGTTCGCTAACAGATTCGTGTGAGTTAATCAATTCGTGTCATCTAGTTCGTTAACTAGATAACCGATTCGTTTGACACGTGTTTGTCTTGGAATTTGTGCTCTAACAACTTTTTGCCACGTGGCAGAAAGGAATCAAGTTTGTTACAAACGGTTGTAACAACCTGATTCGTTATAGTATAATTCGCTATAGTGTTGATTCGCTATCAACTGTAGCTGATTCGTTATTTTAATTCGCTAAGCACTCCTTAGTAATTCGTTAAGTTGACTTGGTCAATTCGTGTGATCAATTCGTTAAGTTGACTTGGTCAATTCGTTTGGTCAATTCGTTAAGTTGACTTATGATTCGTTAAACCTTCATCACATTCGTTATCTGTTTCGCCATTTGGGTGATTCGTTAACTTTATTTGTGATTCGTTAAGTTGACTCGCTAGGTTGACTTTTGATTCGCTTACACACTCACCTCATTCGTTAAGACTTGATTCGTTAAGACTCAATTCGCTACACTATTCACAGTTCGCTCAACCTTGTTCATTGATTCGTTAAACACAGTGTGTAGTTCGCTATAACTGTACACTTGTTTTTTTCAAATATGGCTGGTATGTATGCATTGGCATCTCAAAATATGTTGATGCAACAGATGTTGCAACTTGATACTGAGACAGGTTCACACTCTAAATGTCCAAGTTTGATGATGTTCAGTGACTTTGCCAACTGGGAACCTCGGTTTCGTGCACATTTGGGTTCGGTTCATCCTGACTGCTCATATTGTCTTGATGAGGTATATGTTGCACCAATGATTGGTGATGATACTATTGGGTATACTCCTAAAGCTGTCTCTCAATACTCACAAGAAGAGAAGAAAGCTTTAGAAATCGAGATAAAAGCATATTCTACTTTGACTATGGCTTTACCAGAGAATATTTTTCATCAAGTTGGAAGTATCAAGAGATGTGCATCTTTGTTTCAACATCTGCGTATGAGAAGCATGGGAAACACAGCTGAAAGTAAGAAAGTGATGCTCAAGTTTCAATTTCGAAACTTTAATTATTGAAAGGAGAAACAGTTGAAGAGATGACTACAAGATTTAGTCACTTAATTGCTGAAATGGATAAAATGAAAATGGAAATTTCTGAAAGAGATAAAATTGACACTATCAAGAGTGTACTTCCTAGTTCCTACTCAACATTTCTCATGGTTTTGAAAGAAAATGATTATTTTCTGAATGAAGACTTGACAGCACTTGAATTTCTACAAAAGATCGAAGCTAGAGAATATGATCTTAAGTGTCAAAAATCTTCCAAAGAAAATCAAGATCCGGCTTTCTATGGTGGAAGTATGCCTCTCAGTTCAACAATCTCACCAATCACTGCTTTTCTTACTCATGCCGCAAGTGAAAAAGAATCTGCTATATTTAATGATCCAAAAGTTTGTTTCTACTCTGCTGGTAATTCCGGTGGTTCTGGAAGTTCTACTAGTACCAATCCATCTGCTACACCACCTAGTGTGAATATGAAGGAAGCTGAGCAAAACTTTGCTTTTCTGACGGCATTTATGTCCTCATATGAAAACTTGGTGAGTAGTAAAATTGCCATAAGTGAGTTAACTGATGAGGATTATGATCAGATAGATCCGGATGATCTAGAGATCATGGATTTGAAATGGAATATGGCCATGATTGTTCGTAAAGTTAAAAGATTCATGCAGAGAACTGGAAAAGATCTTCCAGCGTTAAACAAGAAGTTGGTTTTTGACAAATTAAAGGTGAAGTGTTATAATTGTCAAGAATTCGGGCATTTTGCAAAGGAATATGACAAACCAAGAAAAGAATACACTGGACCTCGTGGTCAAAGTAAAAATGTTTCTTCACCACGGGGAAGTGATGCTGAAAAGAAACCATCTTCTTCAACACAAGCAATGTTAGCAGACGGGACTGATTGGTCACAACGGCTACTATGCAATGATGTTCAAGCAAATTTGGCTATGTTTGGGTTACATGAAGATTGTCAAGATGCTACTGGTAGTGTGATGTCTTCAGATAATGATTCTGGATCTGATTCTGACGATTCTTGCGACAAGCCTTCTGAATCAATATTTGCTTGCATGGCTAAGATCAATGAGGTTAGTAATTCTATTTCTTCTACTTCATTTGTTAAAGCATCATGTGTTGACTGTGAATCTAACAACTCTAAGTTAGATGCTTTGAAAAATCAAAATGATAATCTTATAAGAGAAATTGCTTCTCTTAAGGACACTTATCGACAATCTCTTGAGTCTCAAATGAAATCTCGAGAAAAGATTGAAGCATTGTCGACAAGTAATCATGATCTCAAAGCCGAGTTATCTGTGAAAATGACCATTAATGACCAAAAGTTTCAGGAAATCTTGAAACATCGTTCTAAGATAACTGAGCTTGAGAATGAGGTTCTTGAGTTGAAGAACAAGTTGGGTAAATTTCGAAATTCTTTATTTTTATTGAATGAAATTATTAAAGTTTCTGGAAAACAAAAAGATTCTAAGAAAGGTATTGGTTTTGTTGAAATTCCACCACCTTTTCATAATGATTATAAAATTAATCCTTTTGCAAGAAAAGAAGAGGATTTGATTCAAAAGGAATCTGTGATTTCTGAGAAACCTAAAATGGTTAAACCTGAAATTGTCAAACCCCAAGTTGCTCCTCAAAAATCTCATGTCCAAAGCAAAAAGGTGTTTGTTGAACACAATGATGAGGTCATTATCGAGGATGTGTTTGAACCAGAGATTATACACAAGAATAAGAACATTCCCAGTTCTAATCATATTCTGCGCGAACCTCACGAATTTGAGGAAGCAGTGTATGGTTCACACAAACCTCAAGAGAAAAAGGAAAATTTAAAGAAAATGAACTCTATGAAGGCAAAGAAGTCAGTTAAACCAAAAATTTCTGATGAGGATTTAATGCGTTTCATTAATCCTTCTAGTTCTAAGCCATTTGCTGCTAGAGTTTTTAAGTTAAAGGGAATGGACACAATGTTCACTGAACAAGATATTCCAATAAGTATTATCAAACCTGAACTTATTGAGAGTGTTATTGTCAATGAAACTTCAAAAATTCAAGAACTTGAATGTGTATATGCTCAAACAAAAACATCAGTTCAATCTGATCCATTGACTAAGGCAAAACAATTTTTAAAACGAGCTAAGAAAATTAACTTTGTTAAGTCAACTGGAACAGATACACTAAAAAGTTTTTCAAACAGTTCTAATTTAGATTTTTATTTAAAGAAGAAATCTGAATTACCTGATGAGTTTGCTAAGAGCATGACTAAAAATGTGAGTCATCATCAATCATCTATTCCAATTTCTTCTAAACATCATTATGTGGACATGCGAACGTGCTTTTTATGCGGTCAACAAGGTTATGTTATGATGAATTGTAATCAACAAAACTTTCAAAATCTTCATCCTTTTATCAAGGATAAATCTAAGCAAATTCCAATGGTTAAGGAGATTCTGAAACGACCTGTGTCATATGCTGATGATACTCATATTTTATTCTCTGATGTGAATCCTCAGAAGGTGTTTCATATCAATGAGACACACGGTCAAGTGAAACCAAAATTCATTCCAACTGAACCTATATGTCAAAACAGGAATTCAAAAATTGTTCAGGAAGCATACTTAAGACGAAAGTCTAAGAAGCCAGTAACTTATTCACAAGTGGCTGAACAACAATTGAAAAATGTTAAAATTAATGATCAAAGAGAAAACCAAAAGGTGCCCAAGACTGAGGCCTGGGCTGCCTTTTTGAACTAATCACTTTTGTTTATGTGTAGGGTTCATCCAAGACCATTTCTGGTGAGAACTGGATCATGGATAGCGGATTTTCTCGTCATATCACTTGAAATATCGACCTATTAACCAACGAAAGAAATATTCAAGGGGGTTATGTAGCGTTTGCTGGGAATTCTGGGGGCATGATCACACAAGAGGGTGATGTTTCAAATGGTCATATTACATTTGAAAAAGTAAATTATTGTGATAAGGTTGATCATAACTTATTGAGTGTATCGCAGATTTGTGATAAAAAGTACACTACAATATTTACTGACAAAGAGTGTCTTATCTTGAAACCGGGTTTTATTATTCCCGAGGACATGGTTGTCATGCGATCACCACGATCAAATGATATTTATGTCTTAAACATGAGTTCTAAGATATCAACATCGATCGAAACATGTTTTGTCTCGAAAGCAACTGAGAAAGACTCGATTCTATGGCATCGAAGAATGGGTCACATTCATGTTCGAAAGATGAATTATTTAATGGCAAATAATTTAGTTGAGGGTGTTTCGTTAAAGAACTTTAAGTTATCTGATCACTGTGTTGCATGCAAGAAAGGCAAGCAGATGAAGATGACACATCCTTCTAAGTTATTGAATTCCATTAATACTCCTCTTGAACGACTTCATATGGATTTGTTTTGTCCAGTGAATTGTGCAAGTATTTTTGGAGACTGGTATTGTCTGGTAGTAACAGATGATTATTCAAGATATTCATGGGTGTTATTTATGAGTTCAAAAGATCAAACACCTGTTTTGGTACAAAACCTTATTACTAAGATAGAATCACTGTATAAACAAAATGTGAGGAGAATCCGAAGTGATAATGGTACTGAATTCAAAAACACTATTTTGGATTTCTTTTGTATTCAAAAGGGAATTCACCGAGAATATAGTGCACCTTATGTACCACAACAAAACGGTGTTGCTGAAAGGAAAAATAGAACTCTGATTGAAGCTGCAAGTACAATGCTTGCTGATTCAAAGCTTCCTATTCAATTTTGAAATGAAGCAGTGAACACAGCTTGTTATACACTTAATCGGGTTCTAACAGTAAAGCGACTCAAGAAGACAAGCTGTGAAATATTAAATAACAGAAAACATAATTTAAAGTACCTGGAACCATTTGGGTGTCTGTGTACAATGTTGAAGAAGGAATCGGGTAAATTTGATGAAAAGGCTATCGAAAGATATTTCTTGGGATATGCGTCTCAAAAGAAAAGAGTATTTAATTTTACATCTGGCTGTGTTGAAGAATGGTACCATGTGGACTGTCAAAAGTACACAACTCCTTCTCAAGGGAAAGGTCCAGACTGGATGTTTGACTACGATAGTTTATTTAACTCTTTTACTCCTTCGACTGATCACATTGATGAAGATCTGGTTAGAGCATACTTTGAAGAACATTTGAACATTCCAAGCTCTTCTATTTCAAATGCAGTTGAAGTTCAACCAGATACTCCAACTGAAGACTCCCAAGTTGTTCCTCCAGTTGTTATTGATAGTGCTTCTACTTCTTCCGATGATGATCAAGCTGAGATTCAAGTTATTGATCTTGTTAGTGATAATGTTTCATCTCCCGAATTGGGTGAACATTACACTAATTTATTTGATAATGTTGTTGTTCCTGAAAATCCTACTCTTCGGATTCATGGATATCATCCACAGGACAATATCATTGGAGAACTTGATGTGGGCGTTCGAACACGTCATCAAGTTGCTTCGTCAAGTGACAATAACGTATTGTGTGCTTACACGAATTTACACTCTTCGGGAATTGTGAATATTGCTAAATTCAATTGCTTTCTATCTCAATTTGAGCCAACGACAGCTCGTAAGGCACTTGATGATCCTTCTTGGGTAGAAGCTATGCAAGAGGAATTACAGCAGTTTGCACGATTGGGTGTTTGGGATTTAATAGACAAGCCTGCTAGAGACAAGAAAGCTATTCCAACTAAGTGGGTATTTAAATGTAAAAAGGAGGATCGAGGGGTGATTGTCAGAAACAAAGCACGTCTAGTGGTGCAAGGTTTTCATCAGCAAGAGGGTATTGATTATACTAAGGTTTATGCTCCAGTTGCAAGATTAGAGTCGATTCGAATCTTCCTAGCTTATGCTGCTTACAAGAATATCAAGGTCTATCAAATGGATGTTAAAAGTGCTTTTCTTAATGGTGAACTACATAAGGAAGTGTTTGTTCAACAACCACCTGGTTTTGAAGATCCTGATTATCCAGACCATGTTTACCGTTTAAACAAGGCTCTGTATGGTCTACATCAAGCCCCGAGAGCTTGGTATGGCACGCTCGCCGACCATCTGACTGATAATGGCTTCAAACGAGGAACTGTTGACTGCACTTTATTTCATAATACTGTTGGTGATGCTCTTCTTCTAGTCCAGATTTATGTTGATGATATTATTTTTGGGTCTACAAACGACGCTTTATGTAAGGAGTTCGAGAAGTCCATGCAAACCAAGTTCGAAATGAGCTCGATGGGAGAGATGAATTTCTTTTTAGGGCTGCAGGTTCATCAATCTGATACGGGAATCTTCATTCATCAGACAAAATATGTGAACGACGTCTTGAGCCGATTCAAGATAACTGCTGGAAAAATCCCTTCAACTCCTCTTCCAGTGGGTCACAATTTATCACCGGATGAATTGGAGGATACTGTTGATCCGACCCTTTATCGTGCTATGATTGGTTCTCTAATGTATTTAACTACTTCACGACCCGACATAATGTTTGCTGTTTGTGTGTGTGCTAGGTACCAAGCTAGTCCCCGAGTGACTCCCCTGGCAGCGGTCAAGCGTATTTTACAATATCTACGGGGAAATCCTGACATCGGGTTATGGTACCCCAAAGATAATACTTTCGATTTTACCGCCTACTCAGACTCAGATTATGGAGGATGCAAGATCAACTTCAAATCAACGACTGCAGGATGTCAATTCTTAGGAAACCGGCTTGTTTCCTGGCAGTGTAAGAAGCAGACAACGGTCTCTACTTCAACCGCCGAAGCTGAATATGTTGCAGCCTCGAGTTGCGGTTCTCAGGTTTTGTGGATACAACAACATCTTCGCGACTACGGTTTGACGTTTCTTACTACTCCCATCTTGATTGATAATTCTGCTGCTATAAGTATCACCAAGAATCCCGTACAAAATTCTAAAACGAAACATATCGAGATTCGATATCATTTTATACGGGATTGTTATGAAAAGAAATTAATTGATCTTGAGAAAGTACATACAGATTTTCAAAAAGCCGATCTATTTAACAAAGCGTTTGATAAAACACGTTTTACTTTTTTGCTTGGTTTAAATGGATTGAAGACCCTTGCTGAGATCCTAAAATTAGGATAATTATCTTTTAATTGCTTTATAAATTTAGTCTTATTTTTTATGTTTTAGGTTTTAGGGGGTGAAAATTCTAGAAAATACAAAAAGAATGTGTATTTAGCTAGTATAGATAAAATCCAAAAACATTAAAATTTTTTTTTTTCAAAATTCAAAAAATATTGTGATTTTTGTTCTTTAATATTTTTCCTTTAAAATTTAGAAAAATCAAAAACATTTTAAAATTTTGAAAAATCAAAAAGAATGTGATTTATGTTTTTGTACAGAAATATCTGAAAATCCAAAAAGATTGTAAAGTTTTTTTTTTGTTTATAAGAAATTTGAAAAAGACAAAAATATTGTGTTTTAAAGTTTGTATAGAGAAAATCCAAAAAGATTTTTAGATTATTTTCTCGCTGAAAATTACATCGGTTATTTAAGTTTGTAAAGCATGCTTGCATGTCTTGGTCCTATGATTCACTTGTGAATT
Organism: Bidens hawaiensis; assembly: GCF_021521415.1. Lineage (NCBI taxonomy): Eukaryota > Viridiplantae > Streptophyta > Magnoliopsida > Asterales > Asteraceae > Bidens > Bidens hawaiensis. The sequence continues at coordinate 159,935 of NW_027505310.1, read as the reverse complement.
GATGGTTAGCCATTTATTTATTCTCTTAAGTTAACTGGGGCGATTAAATTTATCTTTTATTTATTTTTTATGCTCCTCAAAATTTTGAGTTTTTGAAGCAAAAAGAGAAAATGATAGTACATTGATTTTCTTGACCCCAAGTTCAGCAAAAAGTAAGCTTAAAAGACTGTGTGCTTAATTTCATTGGTGCATTGGTAGGTCTTAAAACAACCCAGTAGAGTAAAGTTTGTGATATAAATATAAAGAAACGCCAAATTGAAAGGGGTGTTAGTCTCTAGCAAAAGTCTTGGTGAGGATGGCAGAAATGTAATAACCAGTCATACTCAAGCCTTATATTTGTTGATCACTCAAAAATCAAATAAAGCAAATAACAAGCGTTAAGATTCTGGACACTGTGAGTCTTTATGCGGCTTAACCATCTGGGTATTCATATGCATGAATATTTCACTCGCTTTCTAGAGCAAACCCAAAGTCATTAAACTTGATTACCGCTGTACTTCGTACAATTTAAATTACTGACTTGATCAAAATCCGCTGTTAGTCATACAATTGTTCCTCCCTTGCGTGCGTCTTAATACCATTAAGAAACGGACCCCAAGGAATACAATGTATGTAAGCCGACAGATGGACTCGTGCATACTCACTCACAGTAAAGGAAACTTGATGCATTGCTCAAAATTTCTACAATTGGTATCAAAATTTTGATCAACAATATAATGATTTAAGTCAAGTTGGGGTGATTTGGCAAAAATCAAATTAAGCTTGAACCGAGATTAGAGGCTAATAATTTCTGATATTCTGTGCTCTAATTGAACTATTTAATCATATCACAAAAATATTTGAATGTGTGTTATTAGATTTATGTGGACAACAATACCAATGACCGACAGTCATAATATCGCTGAAATATAAAACTGTGATGAAAGGGCAATTTGGTCAATATGATTCTCTGCTCAAACTCAACAAAATTACAAAAATATGTACTGTTTTTGATAAAATCATTGAAAAATACAAAAATATTGTCTATTTTTTTTTAATGGTTCGGATATTTTTTTTTCTGTAAATACATTCTTTAATTCTTTAAATTTTTACAAAATTCCAAAAATATTTTCGTCTTCTTTATACAATATACTTAAATAAATCTTTAAGTTAAGTTTCGGTAATCTAAAACAATTTTAACGTATTAGGTTGCCGGGATATAAGGGTTTCTCAATAATTTAACTTATTGATTTAATTTAATTCTTTATTTATTTCATTAATTTATTCATTCATTTAATTATTTACTTTAAAAATTAAATAAAAGGGTTTAATTCGCTAAAATCCAATTCGTTATGTATGGTTAACGAACTAGATGATTCTTTAGCGAACTAGCTAATCTAATTCGCTTCCGCACTCTGTAACGAACGTGAACGACACACTTTAATCATTTATGATGATCTCTCTAAACAAGCGCAAGCTTATCGTCAAATGTCTCTTCTATTACGAAGACCGCCTGGGCGCGAGGCTTATCCAGGGAATGTTTTTTATTTACATTCACGCCTTTTGGAAAGAGCTGCTAAATTAAGTTCTCTTTTAGGTGAAGGAAGTATGACCGCTTTACCAATAGTTGAAACCCAATCGGGAGACGTTTCGGCTTATATTCCTACTAATGTCATTTCGATTACTGATGGACAAATATTCTTATCTGCCGACCTATTCAATGCTGGAATCCGACCCGCTATTAATGTGGGTATCTCTGTTTCCAGAGTGGGGTCTGCAGCTCAAATTAAAGCTATGAAAAAAGTAGCCGGTAAATTAAAACTGGAACTGGCACAATTCGCAGAATTAGAAGCTTTTGCACAATTTGCTTCTGATCTCGATAAAGCTACTCAGAATCAATTGGCAAGAGGTCAACGATTACGCGAATTGCTTAAACAATCCCAATCCGCCCCTCTCGCGGCAGAAGAACAGATACTTACTATTTATACCGGAACAAACGGTTATCTCGATTCATTAGAAATTGGACAGGTAAGGAAATTTCTGGTTGAGTTACGTACTTACTTAAAAACCAATAAACCACAGTTTCAAGAAATAATATCTTCTACCAAGACATTTACCGAGGAAGCGGAAGCCATTTTGAAAGAAGCTATTCAGGAACAGAGGGAACGTTTTATACTTCAGGAACAAGCAGCCTAAACAAATTGATCAACCCTTTCAACCATAAAATAAAAAGGGTACTCAAACGTTTCGGATTCAAATCATGCAAAATTGATTTTTTGATCTCGAAATCTAAAAAAAGATCTGGAAAAAAATTGCGTCCAATAGGATTTGAACCTATACTAAAGGTTTAGAAGACCTCTGTCCTATCCATTAGACAATGGACGCTTTCATTGTTATTTTTGGGTATTTTTTCTGATCTTTTAATCTTTTATTTGAAATAAAAAAAAAAAAAGAATATAGCAAGAATATAGCAGGATTTTTGTAAGAAAATTTTTTGAATTGTATATTCAATCATGAATGACGTATTAATTAGAGTTAGAGTATTTAAGATAAATATAGTAAGATAATAGACTAAATATAAAAGGAGATAGAGCGGGTAGCGGGAATCGAACCCGCATCGTTAGCTTGGAAGGCTAGGGCTTATAGTCGACGTCGATTCATCATTTTGAACGTCTCTAATTCAAAACCGAACATGAAACTTTGGTTTCATTCGGCTCCTTTATGGAAAATGGATAAATTGCTAGATTTAAGATGTGAACCAACTTACAAAAAATGATACCCGTCTTACAAAAAAAAGGATACCCATAACATCTATGTCAGCTTTTTTTTGAATATATTCAAATCAAAACGACTCGCTTTCTAGATGATCCCTCTAGAAGAAGGCGATTCTAACAACCTTTCTAGTTACTTCGTTCTCTATTTCTATTTGAGAGGGTCCTAAGGAAAAGGGTTTTCTTTCCACCGAGCTAAAAAAAGATGTCGATGTCTCTAGTAAACTAAAGACATTATTTAATAGCTATTTTGCTTCAATTTATTCGCTACAAACCAAAACAAAAATTGAAGATTTAGTTACGATTAGTAGAACCATCCAGATCAGTAGAACTTTCTAGATCAGTAGAACTTTCCAGATCAGTAGAACTTTCTCGTATAATTTGATCACTCGTTCTGGCATCCGCGTTTTGACTACTATTTCCACTTTCACCACAAATGGAACTAGAAATGTAATTGTGACTGGAATTGTCACTACCACTTACAGTGTAACTATCAATACAGATTTGAGACTGAAGATAACTGTCAATGCAACTATTCATGTGATTATTCCAAGTATACTGAGTATCATTCATGGAAGGATCATTCATGGAAGGATCATTGTCGGTATTCTTACTCTTAGATCCATTATTCAGATAACTAGAATTCCGATAAAAAGAACTTGCTAGTTCACTACAAAAAGAAGGATCATCCCTTCGTTAAACATATTTAATGAATCATGACACGAATCATGTCTTGATTCTCTATCTTTAATTTAACGAATCACATTGTGATTCGCTAACATAAGGTAATGAATTGAGTTAGCGAATGGGCTAATTCGCTAACTTTAAGTTAAACGAATCGTCTGATTCGTGCAAGTTGTGCCTAGGGTTTTGTGCACTGCTATATAAGACAAGATAACGAATAGTATTCCACTGTTCGTCTTCTTTCTTCATCTTTCAGAAACTGTTCAAATTCTCTCTGATATTTTCGATCTTTAAGTTTGAATATTTCAAAGATCAATTTGAGTTTCTAAGGTATAAATGTTCTTGGCAATATCATTTTCGTCAAAAATGACATGAATTAACTGTTGAATTATGTAGTTTTAAGGGTTTAAGGGTTTTGAACCTTTGAAACTCGTTTGTGTATAATTTATGTTCTTAATTGTCTGATTTTGATATCATTTTGATCGGAATCACTTTCCGATACCCTTGGTGGACTCTAATCAATATTTGATTATTGTTTGCTGGGTTAATTATTGTTATGTGTTCTTGATATTCACTGTTGGTTCGTTTGATTATTAACACATTTGGGTAATGAGTCTCAATCTCATTCACCTACATTAACGAGTGTGTTTCCGAGCTTAACAAGCTGATTATCTTGATGGTTCAACGATGGTTATGGCCGAATTGAATCTGGGTTTAAGTTGTTGACTATTATTGTTCTTGATAATTTTGACCTTGACTTTGTGAAGTCAAAGAAAAAGTCTTAATTATGACCATTTGTTAGTCTTAGCGAGGAACTGTTTCGTGTCCAATTCGTTAAGATTTTACACGAACTAGCTTAGCGAATAAGATGTCACACGAATCAGAGTTTGATTCGTTTAAAATATGACGAACTAGAGATTAGTTCGTTAAAATTAAATAGTGATTCGCTAGGTCCAGTTCGTTAAGATATTTACTTGATAACGAATCGCCTGATTCGTTATCTTTGTATAACGAATCAGTGTGATTCTTAACGAATGACATTTAAAAAAAAATTACTTTAATTATAGGATTTAAAGGATTTAAATTTTTTTAATATTTAAATAAAAATTAGTTAACTAAATTTAATATTCATTTAATTTAATTAAAGGATTTAAATTTTCTAATACGCGTAACTAGATTAATTACACATATCTTTTGATTATATATGGTGATATCTATTCTCATATTGGTTTTATTTATACAGTAAATCATGGCTGAACAAGAACAACCACAGGAACAACCTCGTCAAGAACAACCACAACAACAAGCTCAACAAGTCGAAATGATTCTATTACCGTTCGATAAGAAGCACAACATCTGTGCTTATGTCGATCATGATGTGGCTGATTTAAGGACGTTCGGAGCTATGTTGAATTTCTTACGCCGTTCGAAGATACATTATGCAATCACTGCTAAACCTAAGGTGTATCTTAGTATAATCAGACAATTTTGGAACACGGCGGTATATGTTGAAGAAAATAATTGGGTTCAAGCTACAATCAATCAGATTCCCATTACGATTGATGTTGAGGTCATTCGTCGGGTACTTCAATTTGACGATAGTGATGATTATCCGAGTGAATTTGACAGGACGCTGGTTAGGGGTTTATTCACACGATTAAATTATGGGGGGTGATATTCATCGGTCCATGTTGAACAAGAATGGGTTGTGTCCACCATACAAGTATTTGATGCATGTCTTACTTCATTGCTTGAGTGGACTTCGAGGTGGTTTCGATGAATGCAGACTAAGTTTACAATCGGCGTTTGTTGCCCTAATCCTGAACAAACCATTCAACTATTCAGAACTCATCTTTGATCATCTGAAAGAGCAAGTTCAGCAAACTCTACCGTCGAAGAAGTTCTTAATGTATCCACGCTTTTTACAGCTAATTATTCAGGACCTGATACCGAATTTGGTGATTGATCGATCGTTGGTGAACGATATTCTTGATATGGAACATATGAAAGCTGAAACGGTGCATCGTATGTTAATATATAGAAAAGACAAGCCACAGGACAAACGGATGATTGTCATGTAATCAATCCGGATTACGTATGTCCTCCTAATGAGCGCTGGATCCATGATGATTCGGATTCCGAGCGTGAAGGGGGAGAAGGTGGGAACAATGATGGTGGAGATGATGATGGTGATGATGGAGCTGGTGAGCGAGCTCTGAAAGAACAACAAGATGCAGTCGATGCTGCTCTAGCTGCCACCATGAAAGCTCAGCAAGAACGAAAACGAAAGGGCAAAGCGGTAGCTACTAATGAACCATCGAAAAAGCCCCGTGTGTCTGCTGGGGCTGGGGTAATTATTGGAACACCACTACCACGTCAATCAACTACTCAAAGCTCGGCGGTGCCGCTAACTACTAGCACTCCGATGCTCAACTTGACAACGACGATGGTGTCACATGAGAGGCTCGGCTTGATTCCTCAAATGGCGTTGACCGAGATACCGAGGCCTCCTGCTGTGTTGTCTACCGTATCTTCCACCACTTCAATGGGACCTCCTCCTCTGCCAACAACTACTTTTCCTTCGCCTCCGCCTAGTGATGTCTCTTTCATGAGAATCACTCGGCCTCAGGGACCTATTCAACCAGTTCATCCCTCTGTATACAATTTGTCACCTGGACGTCAAACGGAAATGTTGCTTAATCTGCTACGTTTATATGAAAATCAAATGGCAGCTGACCGACTCAATCAAGAACGACTCATGGAGAATCAAAGAAAAATGATGAGCTATATTTCGTTCTGTCAGAAGGAGACCAAGTCGTTGCGTGCGATTGTTGAGTCTCAGGGGGTGAAATTAAAAGAACAAGATGAGTTAATTTTACAATTAACTTGTAAAGAAGATGCCCTCAAGAAACTCAAAAATGATGATGATGATCCTGACGAGTCTGATGCAGGAGGTGAGCCTAAACAATTGCACGGTTCATCCTCTGGTGCTGATGTCAGTGGCGCTGATGATTCGAACAAGCAGATAATTTCATATCAAGATCCAACAGCAGCCAAGCCAATAGAAATGATTGAGGCTAACACGGTGATATTTATTGATGAATTGGGAATGGTTAGAAGTATGGTGAACAAAGATAAGATACAGATCGGTGAGTTTGTGGTTCGATCTTTGACACTAGAGCAGATTTCGATTCTGCTTGGGCTGAATGACGATCAATTGACTGAGTTAGAGACTGAGCCCGATGTCGAAGTGATCAATGAGGAAGAAATGGAGGTTGATCCATTATTTATGAATACAGATTTTATTTATGAGAACGAGGAGATTGAAATGGAGGATGTGACAGCTGAAGAGTACCCGGACTTGTATCAACACGCAAATGTTGATCAAGGTGCTCCGGTATTTAATGAAGACGTAATTAAGGAGACTGAGAATGAACTGGAGAAGATTGTGCAACGGAATGTTCCTTCACTCAAAGAAGTGACTGATGATGACATTGAAAGATGGTTCAAACGCCAGAAAGTGGGTAAGATCATCAGTGCTTATCGGTATGTAGATAAAGAAAGAAAGGATACAGCTGCTGCTTGGATTGAGGCAAATCAGATGACTACCTTCAAGACTGTTTCTAAGGTACATGGTGATATTGTCTCCTGGCTCTACGATTCAGACCTTAAGGTATGTATTGTTAAATGGGAAAAAGGTGTCCAATATTACGAGAGGATAATGGATGTTTTAACATTACCGCGTTGGGACTTAAGCACCCTCGCGAGACGTCCATTTATTAATCGTGGGGGTAACCGAACTGCTGAGTGGTTTCATCAACACTTACTGTTCGAGGTCAATCATGGCTTCAAATTCTTCAAGCCCCAGGTCCCAAGACGTAAACGTACTGATGAGATTGATCCAAGGACCGGCTGGAAGAAACTTGTTTTGAAAGTGAAGCCACCAAAGACAATGAGAAGGGTTCCTGTGAAGACAATGCCTCAAGATATTCAACTGTCTTTCAACCGTTGGTACTATGACAATCGTACTGGCGAGGCCGTTATTGTTCGTGGTCGAGGACTACAGACTGAGCTCATCAAGATAATCGATCCGATGTGGTTGGTTAATTTATCAGATACAGACAATGACATGTTACATAGGAAGCAGATTTTGTTTGAACGCCAAGAAGATTACGACCTGGCTATGCAATTCCAACGTGTCGTTCGTGTATGCCATGAACATGGGATTCATAGTTGCAGAGATTGGCAGACAAAGCGTTTCAATTAAGTTAAAGACAAGGGGTGTCTGTTAGTGCACGGTTTTGCGTCTAGAGTCTTTGTAATTATCATTAATGTTTATTTGATATTTAAATGTAATATTTAATGTTTATTTTAGTCTAATTCGTTATGTTTAAGTCTAGTTCGCTAGGAATGTTAGCGAACTAAGACTAGTTCGTTAAGGTTAAGTCTAGTTAGCTAGGGATGTTAGCGAACTAGGACATTATAATGTATTCCCTCCTGATTCGTTAGGGGATGTTAACGAATCAGGTGGTGGTTCGTTAAGTTAATTTATTTAACGAAGGGGATGCTGGTTCTCTAGGGGATGTTAGCGAACCAGATCGTCTTCTATAAATAGTGAACCAGTGTTCACTTGTAAATTGAGTGGAAGTTTTGAGAGAATTAATATTATTCAGAAAAGTTTAAAGTTTATACTCTCTCTCAAGCTTCACGTTAAACTTATTTAATATATATACATACGTATAACACCGAATCAAGGTAGATTATGAGATAGATCTATAATATTATAACTGACAGATATGAGATCTGTGTTAATCGTTATTGATTGTTGGTTATTGTTCAAGTACGGGATCAAACATTCATAAATAAACTCCGTATTCATCTCAATAGTCGGATCATTTAAGATCTCTTCATCATTCAAAACCTCAACATCCTCCTCAGCCTCTAACACGGTTAATTTATCATCATTCAGACCAAGCAGAATAGCAATCTGCTCTCGTGTTAGTGACCTTTCAACAAACTGTCCAACCTCAATCTCATTCGCATTCACCATACTCCTCACCATCCCCTTTTCATCAACAAAAATGACTGTATCGGCCTCGATCATCTCAATCGGTTTAGCAGCCATATAATCATGATAAAAAATGATCTGCTTGCCTGAATCATCAGTAGCACTCGTACCCGCACCGGAGGACTTGTCGTTAGATTGTTGCGGCTCACTACCTCCAGCACCCGACGCATCTGGATAATCATCATCATTTTTGAGCTTTTTCAATGCGTCGTCCTTGCAGGTAAGTTGCAAAATCATCACCTTTGTTCTTTAATTTTCACCCCCTGAGACTCAACAATCTCACGAAGGGCTTTTGTCTCCTTTTGATAAAAAGAGACATAACTTAACAAGTTTTGTTGATTCTTCATGAGGCATTCTTGATTCAGGAGATCATCAGACATTTGGTTTTCTTACAAATGAAGTAAGCTCATGAGCATATTCGTCTGCTGATCCTGAGGCAATGTATTAAACGAAGGAGGAACAGGTTGAACTGGACCCTGAGGACGACTGAGCCTCATAAATGACATATCTGGTGGAGGCATCATCATTGGTGTTGGAGAAACCACCGATGTAGCAGTCGTAGGCCTTGGTATATTGGATAAGATCGATTGGGGAATCATACCAAGCCTAGGGTCCGAAGTAAGCGTGGTCATCAAAGTAAGCTCCGGGGTGCTAGTAGTAAGCGGCACCGCCGTACGTTGGGGTGTGGACGACCTTGGAGGTTAAACTCCAAATGAGTGCCAGCACCAGCCGACACTCTATGCTTAGATGATCCTTCTTTCACCAACTCCTTCCCTTTCCGTTTATGATGAGCAGCTATAGCACCAGCTAAAGCAGCTTCAACCTCAGTAGGTTGTAGAGCAGGATCATTACCAGTAACATTACCAGCACCAACATTTCCACCATCATTACCACCAGCATCATCATCATTATCATCACCCTCGTTCCCCCCTTCTCATTCCTCACGCTCGGAATCCAAATCATTGTGGATCCAGCGATCATTGTCAGGACATATATAATCTGGATTTGCCGAATGACCAATCAATCTTTTGAATCTAGGAGAAGGATATTGATAGTACTGCTTCATCCTTCGCATTTTATAAGCTTTCATGTGATCCAAAATAAACTTATCATTAGCATCATTTGGATCAATCACCAAATCCCTGATTGCATCGTGAACGAACAGTTGGATGAAAGAAGGATACATCAAGAACTTTACACATCATTTCCCAACTATACAAATTTCTTTGAGATGATCAAAAATCATTTCCGAGAAATTGTAAGGCTTATTCAATATTAATGCAACAAATGCCGATTGGAGCATGATGCAGAATTCTTCAAACCCAGCCTTTCATCCACCAAGGCAGTGTATAAGAACATGAAGTAAATACTTGTATTGGGGACACAAGTATGCCTTATTGTACATAGACGCATCAAGATCACCAGAATAAAATAAACGTCCAAATAATCCTTTGATCAGTTCTTTGTGGTATTCGCTTGGGTCATCAATCGTGTCATCGAACCTTAACACCCTTCGAACGGTCTCAACAGATACTACCACAGGTCTATCATTAACCTCAACAACAATATTGTCCTCTATCTCCACACATCGAGCAGTATTCCAGAATTGTCGAACACAACTGAACTGGGTATCAGGATTTGCGGTGACAGCGTATTGAATACGAGAACGACGGATGAATGCTAAAATAGCTCCAAAGACAGCCTCATCAGGAAAATCCGTATCAACAAAAGCACAGACATTATGCCTTTTATCATACGGAAGCAAAGGAACATTCTGAGCTTGTTGTTCTTGTGGTGCATCAATAGGAGGATTTTGATTATCAGCCACTGAACTGTATAAATAAACCCGAGGATTAGTGATACCAATTATAAAACTCATGAAATTAAATATTCACAAATAAATAATTTATAAAATTTCTTAATATTAAAATATTAAACATGTCATTCGTTATAACGAATTGGTAATTCGTTTTAGCGAATGATCTACTTTGTTATCAGGTAAATAATTAACGAATAAGAAGTAGCGAATTACTATGAAAGATTAACGAACTAAGATCTAGTTTGTTATAATTAACGAGGATAAATCTGATTCGTTATTAAAATTGATTTGCTATTCTAATTCGTTTGAATTGCTTAAAGAATTGGACACGAAATAGTTCCAATTAGCTAAGCATAACGAATGGCCAATTAAGCTTACTCTTTGACTTAATTAGTCAAGGTCAAAATAACCAAGAACTTCAAAAGTTAAATTCATAATCGGAATCCAATACACGAATAATCAACAATACACCGCTAAACCAGTGACCCCAAAGGATCTCGGAATCGTATTGCGATGGAAATGATGCTAATATGGTGTTCCAAAACATGATAAAACAAGGTTAAATTAAATTTTACATAAACCTTCAAAACCCGGTACTTTAATCACAAAATTAACATATCAAACATGCATTAATTTTGATGAAAATCATTACGGTGTGATCATCTTTACCTTAGGATCACGAAAATATGATCAAACAAAGGTATAATGAAGGTCGAGTTTTCTGGGAAACATTTGCCAGAGTAACACACTAAGGAAGAAGAAGACAGTGAAGAGTAACCAATTCGTATGCACATCGTCCTATATAGTCTGACAAAACACGCTTTTCGATGTAACGAATTAGCCGAGTCGTTTGAATTTTGAAATAACGAATCAGATTATTCGTTATTTGAACTTAACACGTGGCATAGCGAATTAGTTTTAATTCGTGTCTAATTCATTAAGTATGTATAACGAACTGAGTGTCATTCGTTACAGAGGGGCGGAAGCGAATTAGGATACGAATTAGGCTGTAATTCGTTAAAATGACCTAATTCGTTATTCGTAATTAACGAAGTACCTTTTATTTAAATTTAACTTAAATAATTAAATGAAATAAATAAATCAATTATATTTAAATATTAACTAAAATTTGAATTTAAATATTAATTAAATAATTTAACCAATTAAATAATAAAAATCACCGAAGAGCCCATATCTCGATGATCGAATACGTTAACGTGTTTTTCATTTGTAAAAACACTTAAATTAAAGAAAATTAAATAATATGTAAATCGAAAAGTAAAATCTTTTTTATATTTTGAAATTTTGATAATTTTTGCAAACGAAATATCCGAAAAGAAAAACATATAATAGAAAATATTTTTGTGTTTTTATATGATTTTTCAAAAACAGTACATATTTTTGGATTTTTGTTGAGTTCAAGCAGAGAATCATATTGACCAGATTGCCCTTCCATCACAGTTTTATATTTCAGTGATATTGTGACTGGCGTTAAGTCGGTCATTGATATTATTGTCCACTTAAATCTTATAACAAACTTTCAAGCATTTTTGTGATATGATTAATGGTTCAATTAGCGCATAGAATATCGGAAACTATCAGCCTCTAGTCTTGGTTCAAGCTTAATTTGATTTTTGCCATATCACCCCAACTTGACTTAAGCCATTATATTGTTAATCAAAATTTGAATTTTATAGAAATTTCTTAGCAATGCATTAAGTTTCCTTTACTATGAATGAATATGCACGAGTCCATCTGTTGGCTTACATACACTGTATCCCCTGTGGTCCATTTCTTATTGGTATTGAGACGCGCGCAAGGGAGGAACAAATGTATGACTAACAGCGGATTTTTATCAAGTCAGTAGTTTAGATTGTATGAGGTACAGTAGTGATCAAGTTTAATGACTTTAGGTTTTCTCTAAAAGCGAATGAAATATTCATGCATATGAATACCTAGATTATTAAGCCGAATAAAGATTCACAGTGTCCAGAACCGCAACGCTTGTTATTTGCTTTATGTTATTTTTTGGGAGATCAAACAAATATAAGGCTTGAGTATGACAGGTTATTACATTTCTGCCATCCTCACCGAGATTTTTGCTAGAGACTAACACCTCTTTCAATTTGGCATTTCTTTATGTTTATATCACATACTTTACTCTAATTACTTGTTTAAGACCTACCAATGCACCAATGCAATTAAGCACACAGTCTTTTAAGCTTATTTCTTGCTGGACATGGGGTCAAAATAATCAATGTACTATCATTTTATCTTTTTGCTTCAAAAACTCAAAATTTTGAAGAGCATAAAATAAAATGAATTTGATCGCCCCAGTTACATTAAGTTAATAAATTAATGGTTGTTCTATTAAGTCAACAAGTGAATAATAGGATCAAGACATGCAAGCATGTTTCACAAACTTAAATAACCGACATAATTTTCAGCGAGAAAATAAAGTAAAAACGCATAACGAACACCCCAACTACTTTCCATTATCAGGTGAATGGCTATCCCGAACATTTACTAGTAAATATCAGGACCAAACATATACAAGTACATGTCCTTCTGATATGAGTAATTGACATATTTTTCAGCGAACGTATGCAAAAATCTTTTTGGTTTTTCTCTATAAATACTTAAAAATCACAATCTTTTTGTTTTTCTTAAATTTTCTTATAAACAAAATAACTTCACAATCTTTTTGGATTTTCGGATTTTTCTGTACAAACTGAAAACATAATCTTTTTGGATTTTTTGGATTTTAAATTGTTTTTGGTTTTTCAAAATATTTTTAAAGAAAAACATTAAGAACACGAAAACACAATATTTTTGTATTTTAAAAAATTTTCAAATCTTTTTGGGTTTTAAAATTTTTTTCAATGTTTTTGGGTTTTATCTATACAAACTGAAAGCACAATATTTTTGTATTTTTTATATTTCACCCCCTAAAAACCAAAACCAAATAAAATTAAAAAAATAACGAAAAATAAACTGAATATAAAGATAGTTATCCTTGTTTCAGGATATCAGCAAGGGTCTTCAATCCATTTAAACCAAACAAAAATTGAAAACGCTTTTTGTCAAAAGCTTTGGTAAATAGATCGGCTTTCGGAAAATCAATATGTAATTTTTCAAGGTCAATTAATTTCTTTTCAAAACAATCCCGTATGAAATGATATCGAATTTCGATATGTTTTGTTTTAGAATGTTGTACGGGATTTTTGGTAATAGATATGGCAGCAGAGTTATCAATCAAAATAGGAGTAGTAAGAAACTTCAAACCATAGTCGTGCAGATGTTGTTGAATCCACAAAACCTGGGAACAGCAACTCGAGGCTGCAACATATTTTGCCTCAGTGGTTGAAGTAGAGACCGTCGTATGCTTCTTACACTGCCAGGAAACAAGCCGGTTTCCTAAGAAATGACACCCTGTCATGGTTGATTTGAAGTTGATCTTGCAACCGTCGTAGTCCGAGTCTGAAAAGGCAGTAAGCTCAAAGTTATCGTCATTGGGGTACCACAACCCGATGTCTGGATTTCCCCTCAGATACTGAAGAATTCGCTTGAACGCAGCTAGGTGAGTCACTCGTGAACTTGCTTGAAACCTAGCACAAAGACAAACAGCAAACATAATGTCGTGGCGAGAAGCTGTTAGATACAATAAAGATCCGATCATAGCACGATAGAGGGTAGGATCAACAGTATCCTCCAATTCATCCGGTGATAAATTGTGACCCACGGGGAGAGGAGTTGAAGGGAGTTTTCTGGCAGATATCTTGAATCGGCTCAAGACATCGTTCACATATTTAGTCTGATGAATGAAGATTCCTTTCGCAGATCGGTGAACTTGCAATCCTAGAAAGAAATTCATCTCTCCTATCGAGCTCATCTCGAACTTCGTTTGCATTGAATTCTCGAACTCCTTACATAACGTGTCATTTGTAGACCCAAAAATAATGTCGTCGACATAAATCTGAACTAGGAGAAGATCATCACCAACAGTCTTATGAAATAAAGTGAAGTTGACAGTCCCTCGCTTGAAGCCGTTATTAGTCAGATGGTCGGCGAGCGTGTCATACCAAGCTCTCGGTGCTTGATATAGACCATACAGGGCATTGTTTAATCGATAAACTCGGTCCGGATAATCAGGATCTTCAAATCCAGGAGGCTGTAAGACAAACACTTCCTCGTGTAGTTCACCATTGAGAAAGCACTTTTAACATCCATTTGATAGACCTTGATATTCGTATAAGCAGCATATGCTAGAAAGATTCGAATAGACTCTAATCTTGCGACCGGAGCATATACTTCGGTATAGTCAATACCCTCTAGCTGATGAAAACCTTGCACCATTAATCGTGCCTTATTTCTCACGATCACACCTCGATTGTCCTTTTTACATTTAAATACCCACTTAGTTGGAATAGCTTTCTTAACTCTAGCAGGTTTGTCGATTAGATCCCAAACACCCAAAGGTGCAAATTGTTGTAATTCTTCTTGCATAGATTCTACCCAAGAAGGATCTTGAAGAGCCATACGTGGCGTCGTTGGCTCAACTTGGGATAGAAAGCAAGTGAATTTTGCAACATTTACAATTCCAGAGGAATGTAAATCTGCATAAGCACACAATACGTTATTCTCACTTGACGAAGCAACTTGATGACATGTTTGAACACCCACATCAAGGTCTCCAATGATGTTTTCCTGTGGATCCCTAACCATGAATCCGAAGAGTGGGATTCTCAGGAACAACAACATTTTCAAATAAATTAGTGTAATGTTCTCCAAGCTCAGGAGATGAAACATCACTGTCAAGATCAATAACTTGATCATCAACTTGATTGTCATCAGAAGAAGTAGAGACATTATCAACCTGATTATCATCACATGGATCTTCAGTTGGAGCAAGAGTTGGAGCTTCAACATCATTAGAACTTGCAAATCTTGGAATTGCCAAATGATCTTCAAAGTATGCATGAACCAGGTCTTCATCTATGTTCTCAGTTGATGGAGTAAATGAATTAAATAAGCCATCATAGTCAAACATCCAGTCGGGAACTTTCACTTGAGGAGGAGTGGTGTACTTTTGACAGTCCACATGATACCATTCCTCAACACAACAAGAAGTGAAATTAAATGCTCTTTTCTTTGGAGACGCATATCCCAAGAAATACCATTCGATAGCTTTTTCTTCAAATTTACCCACATCCTTCTTCAACATTGTAAAAGGACACCCAAATGGTTCCAAGTACTTTAAGTTAGGCTTTCGATTGTTTAAAAGCTCACAACTTGTTTTCTTGAGTCTCTTAACAGTTAGAACCCAATTAAGGGTATAACAAGCTGTATTCACCGCTTCATTCCATAATTGGACAGGAAGCTTAGAATCAACGAGCATTGTTTTAGCAGCCTCAATCAACGTTCTATTCTTCCTTTCAGCAACACCGTTCTGTTTTGGTATATAAGTTGCACTATATTCTCAATGAATTCCCTTTTGAATGCAAAAGAAATCCAATACAGTGTTTTTAAATTCAGTACCATTATCACTTTGAATTCTCCTCACTTTTTGTTTGTACAGTGATTCAATCTTAGTGATTAGGTTCTATACCAGAACAGGTGTTTGATTTTTTGAACTCATAAATAGAACCCATGAGTATCTTAATAATCATCGGTTACCACAAAACAATACCAATCTCCAGAGATACTCGCACGATTCACAGGACCAAAAAGATCCATATGAAGTCGTTCAAGAGGAGTATCAATGGAATTCAATAACTTTGATGGATGGGACTTCTTCTTCTGCTTACCTTTCTTGCACGCAACACAGTGGTCGGATAACTTAAAATTCTTCAAAGAAACACCCTCAAATACGATGCCATTAAATAATTCATCTTTCAAACATGAATGTGACCCATTCTACGATGCCATAATATAGAGTCCTTCTCGGTTGCTTTGGAGACAAAACATGTTTCGATAGACATTGATTCTTTGGAACTCATATTTAAAACATAAATATCATTTGATCGTGGTGATTGCATGTCAACCATGTCCTTGGGAATCACATATCCCGGTTTTAAAATTAGACACTCTTTTTCAGTAAAAATCGTGGTGTACTTGTTGTCACATATTTGCGATACACTCAATAAATTATGGTCCACCTTGTCACAGTAATTGACATTTTCAAACGTAATGTGACCATTTGAAACATCACCTTCTTTTGTGATCATGCCCCCAGAATTCCCAGAACGCTACATAACCTCCTTGAATATTTCTCACATTTGTTAAGAGGTCGAGATTTCCAGTGATATGACGAGAACATCCACTATTCATTATCCAGTTTTCACCAGAAACGGTCTTGGATGTACCCTACACACAAAGTAAAAGTGATTTGTTCAAAAAGGCAGCCCAGGCTATCTTGGGCACCTTTTGAGTTTCTCTTCGAACAGAATTCAATTGTTGTTCAGAAACTTGAGAATAAGTTACCGGCTTCTTAGACTTGCGTCGTAGATAAGCAGCTTGAACGACATTTGAATTCACGTTCTTGCATATAGGCTCAGTTGGGACAAATTTTTGTTTCACTTGACCATGTGTTTCATTTACATGAATAACCTTACGTGGATTCACGCTTGAAAACATGATGTGAGTATCATCATCACACGACACAGGTTGTTTTAGAATTTCCTTTATCACAGGAACTAGTCTCGATTGGTCCTTGACAAATGGATAAACGTTCTGAGATATCTTCTGTCCACAGTTTCTCACAACATGACCTTGACACAAAAAGCAACTTCGCATATCCACACGATCAGTTTGAGATTTGACAAAAACAGATGCCACAGAAGGTTGATGACTAACATTTTTAGTAAAACTCTTGGCCAACTCATCAGATGACACAGACTTCTTCTTCATATAGAAGTCAAAGTTAGAGCAATTGGAAAAACTTTGCAATGTGTCAGTTCTAGTGGATTTCACAAAATGAACTTTCTTAGCATTTTTTAAGACTTGTTTGGCTCTAACCAATGGGTCTGATGTAGTTGATGTTTTGGCACAGGCATATTGACGTTCAAGATCTTGTATCTTAGAGGTTTCATTATGAAAAACACTTTCAATTAGCTCAGGTTTGATAATGCTAATCAGAGGTCTTTCTCAGTGAACATCGTGTCAATTCCTTTCAACTTAAACATACGACCAGTTGTAGGCTTGGAAACAGTAGGATTGATCAAGCGCATCAAATCCTCATCAGAAATTTTAGGCTTTTCTGGTTTCTTAGCCTTAACCGGTTTAACCTTAACATGATCTTCTTTTCTCATATAAGGTTTGTATGAACCATACACAGCTTCCTCAAATTCATGAGGTTCACAAAGAATGTGATTGAACTTGGAATATTTTCATTTTCGTGTATTACTTCGGGTTTAACCACATCCTCAATAATGAATTTGTCAACATTTTCAACAAAAACTTTGTTGCTTTCACATGAGGTTTTTGAGCTGAAGATTGGGCTTTAACAGTTTCAGGTTTAATAGGCTTGGATTTTTCTGAAATCACAGGTTCTTTTTCAGTCACATCCTCTTCTCTTTTAGAAAAAAGGATTTGGTTTATATTCATTCTGAAAAGGTGGTGGAAATTTCAACAAAACCTATACCTTTCTTTGAATCTTTTTGCTTACTAGGTACTTCTATTATTTCATTAAGCAAAAAAGAAGAATTTCTAAATTTGCCCAATTTGTTCTTTAACTCGAGAACCTCATTCTCAAGTTCAGTTATCTTCGATCTATGTTTCAAAATTTCTTGAAACTTTTGATCGTTGATTGTCATTTTAACAGATAACTTAGCCTTAAGATCATGGTTACTTACCGACAAAGCTTCAATCTTCTCTCGAGATCTCATTTGAGATTCAAGGATTGTCGATAAGTATCCTTAAGTGAAGCAATCTCTTTCACTAAACAGTCATTGTGAGTTTTCAAGGATTCTAACTTAGGTTCATTTTTGTCACATTCAGTACATGAGACAGAAGAACTGACCTCATTGATTTTAGCCATGCAAGCAAAAACAGTTGGAAGCTTGTCACATGAGTCGTCGGAATCAGATTCAGAATCATTGTCAGAGGACAGCTCACTCCCACTTGCATCTTGAGAATTTTCAGTTATCCCAAACATAGCCAGATTAGCTTGATTATCATTACAAAGCAGTCTTTATGACCAATCATTCCCATTAGCTAACATTGCTTGTGACCCAGAAGTAGACGGTTTCTTTTCAGCATCAGTACCCCGTGGTGTAGAAGAACTTTGATTTTGACCACGAGGACCAGTATACTCCTTTTTCGGTTTATCACAATCTTTTGCAAAGTGTACGAATTCCCAGCAATTGTAACATTTAACCTTCAATTTATCAAATCCCAACTTCTTGTTTAACGCATGAAGGTCTTTACCAGTCCTTTGCATGAATCTTTTAACCTTACGAACAATCATCGCCATATTCCATTTCAAGTCCATAATCTCTAAGTCATCCGGATCAATCTGATCATAATCTTCATCTGTCAGATCACTAGTGGCAATCTTGCTACTAACCAAATTTTCATAAGAGGTCATGAAGGCTGATAAAAAGGAAAAGTTTTGTTCAGCTTCTTTCATGTTTACACTCAGAGGTGGTGAAAATTGATTTGTAGTCGATGAATTTCCCGATCCATCAGAAACATTAGGTGATCCAAAATTACCAGTAGTATAAAAACATGCTCTTGGATCACTATAGATGGTTGTTGCATTTTCACTTGTATTATGTGTAAGAAATGCAGTGATTGGAGAAATGGTTGAACTTAGAGGCATGCTACCACCGTAGAAAGCAGGATCTTGACTTTCCTTGGAAGACTTTTGACATTTGAGATCGTATTCTCTTGCTTCAATCTTTTGCAAGAACTCAGTTGCAGTCAAGTCTTCATTCTTGAAATAATTATTCTCTTTCAGAACCATTAAAAACGTAGAATAAGAACTTGGTAGTGCACTCTTGATAGTATCAATCTTATCAACCCCAGAAGTTTCCAACTTCATTTTATCCATCTCAGCAATCAAGTGATTAAACCTTGTCGTCATCTCCTCAACAGTCTCACCCTTTAGTAGATTAAAGTTTCTAAATTTAAACTTGAGCATTACTTTCTTTCTTTGTGCCGTATTACCCATACTTCTCATATGAATATGTTGTAATAAAGAAGCATGAATTTTTATGCTACCCACTTGATGAAAGATGTTTTCAGGTAAAGCCATCGTAAGAGTAGAGTAGGCTTTTGTTTCAATCTCTAACGCTTTCTTCTCTTCTTGTGAGTATTGAGAGATAGCTTTAGGTGTGTAGCCTATGGTCTCATCTCCAATCATAGGAACTGTATATACCTCATCCAGGAAATACGAACAGCCAGGGTGAACAGAACCCAAATGAACACGAAAACGGGGTTCCTATTTAACAAAATCGCTAAATTTCATCAATAGTGGACATTTTGAATGTGAGCCTATCTCAGTATCTAGTTGCAACATTTATTGCATTAACAAATTTTGTGAAGCCAAGGCATACATACCAGCCATTTTTTTTAAAAAAATAGCAAGACTTTAAAACTCCAAGGATTAAAATTGAAAATTCCTTAACGAATTGTGAACAGAACAATTAACGAACTGTAAACAGTAGTTAACGAATCACAACTAACGAATTGAAGATTGTCCAGGTAACGAATTAGGAAGTTTAACGAATGTGGTTAACGAATTAAGTCAAAGTAAACGAATTAGATTGAAGAAATATGTTAACGAATTAGATGGTTCTCTTAACGAATCACTAAGGCACTTCTAACTAATTAGATGACGAATTAAAGTAACGAATTGGCTACAGTTGATAACGAATAGGGATGGAAAAAAAGCCCGAGCCCAACGGGTATACCCGAAACCCAAAATAAATGGGACGGGTATACCCGAAACCTGATGGGTATGGGCCGGGTATGGGATTAGGATTTAAAAATTTTCGCGGGTACGGGCCGGGTATGGATTAGATGAAACCCGACCCAATTACCCGAAAGCACATACCCGTTTACCCGAACCTTATACCCGAATCATATACCCGAAAAATTCTTTGTATTTCATAGGTTGTGAAGCATATATATATAAAATTATATACAAATTATAATTATATTTTTTATTTATTGTCACACTTATATATATGGAGTGTTATTATATTTAAATTTGTAATAATTGTTATATGAACAAAAGGTATAAAATAATTATAATGATAAAATAAATGTACTTAAAACTCCCAACGGGTATACCCGATACCCGTGGGTATGCCCGATACCCGACGGGTAATTACCCGACAAATACCCGACATGTAATGGGCCGGGTATGGGACACAATTTTACAAACGGGTATGGGTATGGAATTACCAATATCCGGCCCGAACCCGGCCCTTGCCATCCCTAATAACGATTCAACTATAGCGAATAAGGTTGCTACAACGGTTGTAACAAACTCTGACAACTATTGCAACGTGGCAAAAGTTGTTAGAATAACAGTTAACGAATTAAGACACGTGTCACACGAATTAAAATGACACTAATCAGAAAATCAACGAATTGTATAACGAACTGAGCAGCAGTGCTTAACGAATTAGCAATGTTTTAACGAATCTCGAAAAACATATGAAGATCTTCAAATCTTCTTCTGGATTTTCCAAATTTCTGGAAAAACGTAGAACACCAAACCACTTCTCAAATCTGTAATACTTACGTATTGATTCACCAAATTGTTCAAGTTAACTACCAAAATACTCGTAATCTTTTTGCGAGTCCAAATTGCAACACCTTGTTACTTAATTTGATCAAATTCGAACACAATTGAATCAAACACAATCCCCTATTTTGACCATATCCAGATCTGAACCAAATCAATCACAAACACAACCAATTACTAATTCCTTCTAACCACACCTTACCAATACCTTAACCAACACATATCTGACCAAATAAACTCATAACTCAATCCAATTTACACGGAATTTATTCCAAAATCAAATCGTACACACTATGGTACCAAATTAGTATCAACCAGTCTTGAATTAACCTATGAATCAAGAGCAATCGAACACCGAAAGCTCTTATACCACTTAAGAATACCTAAATCGATCTCGGATCTAGGATTACTAACAACTAAAAGGATCTAGTTCATGATGCTATTGATTAACTTGATCAATACGTTAATTATTGTATATAATAGTATTAGATATATATATATATATATGTGTGTGTGTGTGTGTGTATTAATATTACGGTGAAGCTTGAGAGTATAAATAGACAGAGATTCGATAAGCTTAACTCAGAAACTTAAATTACTCAGTGTATGAAACACTATATATAGAAGACGGGTCTGATTCGTTAACATTCCATAACGAATCAGACACCGACTTCGTTACAATAAAGTAAACGAAATAAACTTAACGAATCACCCCCTGATTCGTTAAACATCCTTAATGAATCAGGAGTGATCCTAATTTAAGTCTAGTTTGTTAAACATCCTTAACGAACTAGACTAATATTTAGTGAATTACTTAAATATCTTAATGAAAATTACATTAATAAAATGAAAAATACATTAACGACAATTACAAAGACTCGAGACGCAAAACCGTGTAGTAACAAGTTGAAACCCGAGAATAATGGGATTTGATTTAAAAGCAGAGATCAAGTCAATCCTCGGCGTTGGTAGGATTCAATGGGGAAGTGAAGAACACAGTTAGGGAAATCAAGTTGCCTATCTACTTAGAAGGGGTAAATTCAATCCAAAGATTTTGTGTCATTGATTCATTATCCCATTACAATGCAATTTTGGGTAGACCATGGATCCATAACATGAAAGTAGTACCTTATGACATAACATCAATGTATCAAGATGCCAACACCATGGGGAGTGGTTAATATCACAGGTGACCAACATGAAGCCAAAGATTGTTACACATCCTCCATGAAACCATTCGTACAGTCAAAGCATGCACATAAATTAAAGAAAAATATTCGTGAGCTCTTAGAAGCAAACGAACAAGACGTGAAAGAAGTTATCCTAAATCCTGAGGATTCGGACAAACAGATACTCTTAGGATCTTGTATCCCTGAAAGCATTGAATCTGGAATTCTAGAGTTTCTAAAAGAAAGAAGATCTACATTTTTTTTTGGAAACACGAAGATATGACCAATATTTCTAAAAACATTAATTCTCATAAACTTTGTATAGATAACAATTTCAGGCCTATACAACAAAAAAGATCAAAGTATGAATCCGAGAAGAATGTGATTATACAAGCAGAGGTTAAAAGGCTACTAAAATGTGAATGATAAGAGAAGTTAAGTATCCTAGATGGCTCGCCAACATGGTAGTAGTTCCAAAAAAATGGAACTAGAGAGTTTGTGTGGATTTCAGTGATCTCAACAAAGCATGCCCAAAGGATCCTTTCCCTTTGCCTCATATAGACTCAATATCCACACGATCAGTTTGAGATTTGACAAAAACAAATGCCACAGAAGGTTGATGACTAACATTTTTAGTAAAACTCTTGGCTAACTCATCAGACGACACAAAATTCTTCTTCATATAGAAGTCAAAGTTAGAGAAATTGGAAAAACTTTACAATGTGTCAGTTCCAGTGGATTTCACAAAATGAACTTTCTTAGAATTTTTTAAGACTTGTTTGGCTCTAACCAATGGGTCTGATGTAGTTGATGTTTTGGCACAGGAATATTGACGTTCAAGATCTTGTATCTTGGAGGTTTCATTGTGAAAAACACTTTCAATTAGCTCATGTTTGATAATGCTAATCAGAATGTCTTTCTCAGTGAACATCGTGTCAATTCCTTTCAACTTAAACACACGACCAGTTGTCGGCTTGGAAACAATAGGATTGATTAAACGCATCAAATCCTCATCAGAAATTTTAGGCATTTCGGGTTTCTTTGCCTTAGCCGGTTTAACCTTAACACGATCTTCTTTTCTCACATGAGGTTTGTATGAACCATACACAGCTTCCTCAAATTCATGAGCTTCCTCAAATTTTTGAATTAACCCATCAATCAAGAGCAATCGGACATCGAAAGCTCTTATACCACTTAAGAATACCTAAGTCGATCTCGGATCCAGGATTACTAACAACTAAACGGATCTAGTTCATGATGCTATTGATTAACTTGATCAATACGTTAATTATTGTATATAATAGTATTAGATATATATATGTGTGTGTGTGTGTGTGTATTAATATTACGGTGAAGCTTGAGAGTATAAATGGACAGAGATTCAATAAGCTTAACTCAGAAATTTAAATTACTCAGTGTATGAAACACTATATATAGAAGACGGGTCTGATTTGTTAACATTCCATAACGAATTAGTCACCGACTTCGTTACAATAAAGTAAACGAAGTAAACTTAACGAATCACCCCCTGATTCGTTAAACTTCCTTAACGAATCAGGAGTGATCCTAATTTAAGTCTAGTTCGTTAAACATCCTTAACGAACTTGACTAATATTTAGTGAATTACTTAAATATCTTAATAAAAATTACATTAATAAAACGAAAAATACATTAACGACAATTACAAAGACTCGAGACGCAAAACCGTGTACTAACAAGTTGAAACCCGAGAATAATGAGATTTGAATTAAAAGCAGAGATCAAATCAATCCTCGGCGTTGGTAGGATTCAATGAGGAAGTGAAGAACACAGTTAGGGAAATCAAGTTGCCTATCTACTTAGAAGGGGTAAATTCGATCCAAAGATTTTGTGTCATTGATTCATTATCCCATTACAATGCAATTTTGGGTAGACCATGGATCCATAACATGAAAGTAGTACCTTATGACATACCATCAATGTATCAAGATGCCAACACCATGGGGAGTGGTTAAGATCACAGGTGACCAACATGAAGCCAAAGATTGTTACACATCCTCCATGAAACCATTTGTACAGTCAAAGCATGCACATAAATTAAAGAAAAATATTCGTGAGCTCTTAGAAGCAAACGAACAAGATGTGAAAGAAGTTATCCTAAGTCCTGAGGATTCGGAAAAACAGATACTCTTAGGATCCTGTATCCCTGAAAGTATTGAATCTGGAATCCTAGAGTTTCTAAAAGAAAGAAGATCTACATTTTTTTTGGAAACACGAAGATATGACCAATATTTCTAAAAACATTAATTCTCATAAACTTTGTATAGATAACAGTTTCAGGCCTATACAACAAAAAAGATCAAAGTATGAATCCGAGAAGAATGTGATTATACAAGCAGAGGTTGAAAGGCTACTAAAATGGGAATGATAAGAGAAGTCAAGTATCCTAGATGGCTCGCCAACATGGTAGTACTTCCAAAAAAATGGAACTAGAGAGTTTGTGTGGATTTCAGTGATCTCAACAAAGCATACCCAAAGGATCCTTTCCATTTGCCTCACATAGACTCAATGGTGGATGCGACATCAGGTCATGAGATGTTATCCTTCATGGATGCCTCTTCAGGATACCAACAAATCCAAATGGACACATCAGATCAAGAGGATACAACCTTCATGACACCCATGTGTATTTATTGTTATACTGCCATGCCATTTGATCTTAAGAATGTAGATCTAACCTATCACGGCTCCTCAACATGATGTTCAAAGACAAGATGGGGGATATGATGGAACTATACATGGACGATATGGTGGTTAAATCGAAGAAAGCGAGGATCATCTACAGGATCTATAGGAAGCATTTGATATCTTGGATGTAAGAATAAATATATGGATATATATATATATATATATATATATATATATATATATATATATATATATATATATTTATATATGGCTATCATGATTATTTATATAATAATAGATAAAAGTTAATTAATTATACCTTATTATTATATTGGCTAGGTAATTTTTGATGGACCAAATTACCATTTCTTTCTAATCAAGGGTTTCCCCTTGGGTGTAGATAAATATACGGAGAGGCTAATTAACATCACACAACATAACCCTAAACCTGACTTAGAAATTCGTCACCCTATCTCCCTTTATATTATTAGGTTTCTCAAGAACCCTAATCCCCATCACTAATATACATCCTTAAAGGGAACTTGACAAAGCTGACAATCATGTCGTTTGGATCTTTCTCATCTACCGTGGCTTCTCTTTACGCTGTGACATGTATGTTTTAGTTATAGGTTTATCATAATATTCATGTTTTCTATTACATACATGAAGAAATGATCAATATGTGGTATCAGAGCGATGTTGATTAATCAGTTCTTCATGTCTTCCATTAACTCAGGATCTAAACCGGAAGACATTGAATAAAACCTGATAAACCCTAAGATAATTTTTGGTTTTTTTATCAACTCTTTTTATTTTTTATTATTATTAAAATCCAAATATAACAAAACCCTAACAATTTTTCGGTTTTAAAAACTCATATCTGATATAAACTGACAGTTTTCGAAATCTAATACATTAATGATCTTCATGTTCATGACTGTTTTTTTGAAAATCTATCATAGTTTGGTTCAAGATATGGATTGTTATAATGTTTTACTAAACTTTTTGATTAAAATTTAGACAAAGATATTTTGAATTTTGGAAACTTAATAAAGGAATTATTTTTATAAATAATCTAGTCTTGGTTAAAACAAACAATACCTAAGAATTCAAATCAAACATTATCAAGCAACTGTTCATCAACTTATGGGTGTATGTGATTACAGTTAATACTTAATATAGTTTACGAAAAACACTGAGTTTCCAAAAACACTAAATCTCGAAAACACATCAAACCAGAAAACTCAAATTCTCGAGACTAAAATTTTTTTCGTGTACAGTACACTAAATTTTTATTTCGTGAACAGTACACTAGTTTATTTTTCCGTGAACAGTTCGATCCGCGCTAATAGTTGGTTTGCTATTATCTAATCAATGTTTTGTAAATACTTTAAATATAAAGATACATATCAATTAAATTTTTATAAAACTAGATAATGCTTAACTTGAGTGAATGATGATGTACACTTATGCCCAAAGATGATGTGTTACATCTAACAAATCATTCAGGTATAAATACAAGTTGTGGTAGTTTAGCTTATACATGATTTAAATGTATCACTTCTGCTCAAAGGTGATTTGATACACCTATATCAAGAAACTAACTCGTGCATAATTAAAATGTTTGTCTCACTTCTGCCAAAGGTGATGTGTTACAATTGTTTTTCACATATACTTAAATAAAATCTAATTCTGCCCAAAGGTGATTTATTTTTTATTTGTGTAGAATTTTGAATTATATTAGTATATTATTTTGATGTTAATAATAGACATTTATTATCACAGCTTCATAATTTAAATGGTTCTTTATTATGCCTGCCTTAGTTAATTTGCCCCTAGATCACTCTAAGTTTCTTCTAATTTAGTATCTTAATATGCTCATATAAATTCTATTGACAGCTCCGAATGGTGGAATCACATCATTAACTGGAGATAACTTTGCTGCCTAGAAGAACTCTTTTATGCTTAATCTCACCTTCCTGGATTTCGACTATGCTCTAACCGAGGATAAACCTCTAGCACTAACTGCTTAACACACTCCTGCTCAGCAGTATTTGCTCCAAAAATGGAAGATATGCAACCGCATGTCTCAAATGCTTATGAAAAACTCCATTAACATGTCCATAAAAGGATCCATTCCAGACTCTGAAAATGCTAAAACTTATCTAGCTTCTGTGGAGGAACAATCCAAAGGAATGTCTAAAGCGCATGCTAGTACTCTTATTCTCAAGCTGGTGAAAAACGATGGAAGGAGTGGTATTCGTGGGCACATTATGATGATGAACGACATGGCCCATAAGCTGAAGGGATTAGACATGGAGATCAGTGATGGTTTTCTGGTGCACTTCATCATGACCTCTCTTCCGACGGCCTATGAAGCTTTCTAGATTGATTACAACACCCAGAAGGACAAATGGACTATGAGTGAGCTGATTGCTATGTGTGTGCAAGAGGAAAAGCGTATGAAGATGGAAAAACCTGAAGTTGCTTACCTTGCCACCGGTTCTTTCCAAGAAGAGGAAGAACACTTATCCAAGAAAGGAGTTTGCTAAAGTTCATAAGACTAATACAGGTGCTTCATCGAGTTCTCAGAACTCCACTGGAAAGCGGTTCTGCAAGTTCTGTAAGAAGTACACTCATAAGCAGAAGGACTGCTCAAACTTTAAGGAGTGGCTGACTAAGAAAGGTAATGATCTCTTTATGATACTTGAGTCTTATAATTTTACTATTCCTTCTAATACATGGTTGTTTGATTCTAGTTTTATGGTTCAAGTGACCAATTCTACTCAAGGATTCCTTTCAATCTAGAAGCTGGAAAGAAACTAAAGAACACTAAGACTGGGGAATAATAAAGAACTTGAAGTCAAGGATGTGGGAACTTTACAATTAATAATGAAAAATGGTTTATGTATTAAACTTTATGATACCTTATATATTACTGAGATTACTCGGAATCTTGCATAAGGACCAAAGTTAGACATGAACGGTTTTGATGTTTCTCATGGTCATGGCAAACTTACTATTTCTTTAAATTCTCAAGTGTTTGGTTATGGCTTTTTGGATGGTGGTCTTTATAGATTAGAACTAGATGATAATTTTTTTAAATCTTTGCTGTCATATAATACTAATGAATCACTCACAAAGATTAAAGAGAAACGATACTTAGAGACTTGTTCTATGTTGTGGCATCAACTTTTAAGACACATCTCACGAGACTGGTTAGCCCGACTCATGAAGAATGAAGTCTTACCAGATCTCGATTTCACCGATTTTGGAACATGTGTCGAATTTCCTTAAATGACATCAACAAATAAGAAAGGCGCCACTAGGAGCTCTAATTTATTAGAAATCATTCATACTGAAATTAGTGGTCCTTCCCCATTGCTGGCATAGCTGGACATACCTCATTTATCACTTTTATTGATGATTATTTTTTATATATGTACATGTATCTCACTAAAGAAAAATTTGAATCTGTTACAACTTTAAAAGATTATAAAACTTAAGTTGAAAAACAATTAGATCGTCAAATAAAAGTTGTCAGATCAAATAGAGGATGTGAGTATTATGGAAGACATATTGATCTGGGTCATGCCCTTGGTCAATTTTATGAATTTTGTAAGGGCCATGGGATCGTGAACCAATATACCATGCCATGTACTCCTCAGCAAAATGGTGTCGCTAAATGGAGAAATCGAACCCTTATGGATATGGTACGCAATATGTTAGCCAACACTAATTTACCTCTATTTTCCTGGACTGAAGCCATAAAAGCAACCGCTTATATACTAATTAGAGTTCCTTCTAAGTTTGTCCCTAAAACTCCATATGAACTTTGGGTAGGAAGAAAACCGACTCTTAATTTTATGAAAGTATGGGGCTGTATTGCTGAAGCAAAACTTTATAACCCTTTCCTAAAGAAACTTGACCCTAAAACTTTTACATGCTTCTTTATCGGGTATCCTGAAAATTCAAAGGGTTATCATTTCTATTGTCCTTCCCATGTCACTCGTATTGTAGAAACCAAGCGTACCATGTTCTTTAAGGATTACAAGATCAGTGGGAGCAGTACTAACCCTTATGAAGAATTGCAAGAAATACAAGATGCGTGGGGAGAATCGTCGAGTATTGTAACTCCGGTTATTCCTCTTGTACCCCATGCAATTGAACCTACTACACCAACTTCTCCACACCAGAACCCGTTATAACAGAAAATGAGGGCACATCAAACACTCAAAACCAAGACAATGCTGAACCCGTTAATCAACTCAGGAGGTCATCCATGTCCATAAGACCTACTAATTTTGATGATTATTTCACCTACCTGACTGAAGCTGACGTTGGAAAGCTAAATGATCCTATCTCTTATAATGAAGCCATAAATAGTGATCAGTCTTCTGAATGGAACAAATCGATGCTTGATGAGCTTAACTCCATGAGGAAAAATGACGTTTGGTAGAATTTCCCAACGGTGTCAAACCATTAGGATATAAATGGGTGTTCAAAACCAAACTTGATCCAAATGGGAACGTTGAACGCTATAAAGCGAGATTGGTTGGAAAGGGCTACACTCAGAAAGAGGGAATTGATTATCAAGAGACTTTTTCACCTGTCTCTCGAAAAGATTCATTAAGGATCGTTATAGCCCTATTAGCTCATTTTAATTTACAGTTGCATCAGATGGACGTGAAAATGCTTTTCTTAAAGACAGTTAAGATGAAGAGGTGTACATGAAGCAACCAGAAGGTTTTAAACCTAAAGGTAAAGAACCTTTAGTTTATAAGCTCAAGAAGTCAATATATGGGTTGAAACAAGCATCACATCAATGGTGCCTAAAGTTTGATTAAGTCATGAAGAAACAAGGTTTTGCAAAGAATCAAATGGATCATCGCACTTACCTCAAGATGAGTGGGAGTAAGTTTACTATAGTTATCCTTTATGTAGATGATATTTTATTGGCAAGAAATATTTTAGACATGTTGCATGAGTCGAAGCGATTACTCTCACATAACTTCGACTTGAATAATCTCATAGATGCTTCTTATGTTATTGGCATCAAAATTCTCCGAAACAGCCAAAAAAGGGATCTTAGGATTATCACAAAGGGCCTACATTGATCGTGTCCTTACTCGTTACAAAATGCAACATTGTAACCCAACTGCAGTTTCCAATGTCCGAAAACAGAGGTTGAAAAGGAGCAAATGAGATTGATACCTTACGCATCAGTAGTCGGGAGACTTATGTATTTACAAGTTTATACTCGCCCAGATAGTGCTTATATTTCTGGAATGCTAGGTTGTTATCAGACTAATCCTGGCCTTGAACACTGGAAAGCAACTAAGAAGGTGCTTCGATATCTTCAAATGACGAAAGACTACAAACTGACTTATGGAAGAAGTGATAATTTAGAAGTGGTAGGTTATTCTGATTCTGACTTTGCTAAATGCAAAGATGACAAGAAGTCCAGTTCGGGGTATGTCTTTATGTTAGCAGGCGGGCCCATCTTGTGGAGGAGTCATAAACAATAGTTAACGATAACTTCCACTATGATGGTAGAATATATAGTTGTTTATAATGCTATATGTTATGGAATGTTGCTTAAAAATCTGATCTCTGGACTCAAAATATTCAATTCCATTTCTAGACCACTGAAACTTTTAATGATAATTCAGCTGTCATTAGTTTTCTTGAACAGTAATAGTTTGACTGAGCTGGTTTATATCTTGTTACAAAGTATTTGTTCGTGAATGAACGAGTTGAGGAAAATAAACTTTATATTGAGTATATTAGTACACATAATATGCTAGCGGATCCGATGACTAAAGGTCTCCTACCTTGTTTTTGAAGAACATGTTGCTAATATGGGATTTACTTAAGACCTTATTAAATTGAATATTGTACTTATTTACATTTTATTTAATAAAATTTCCTTAGTTTTGATTTTGTATGTCTCTTAATATGTTCTGCATGCGTAATGACATATAGACAAATTATTACACAAATCAAATATTTGAAGGGCTTACTTATAAAAATTTGATCGTAACTACTTAGGTTTTAAACAAGGACTGCAGTACGATTAAGGGAGTCCTGAGCTGATGTTTAATTCAATGAATGTATTTCTTTGCTGCAGTTTGAATTTAAAGCTAAAATGAGTGTTAAAATCTGCAGACTAATCTAATGCTCATAATAAATGATTATTCGGCTAAGTGGGAGAATGTAAGAATAAATATATGGATATATATATATATATATGTTTGGCCATCATGATCATTTATATAATAATAGGTCAAAGTTAATTAATTATACCTTATTATTATAATAGCTAGGTAATTGTTGATGGACCAAATTACCCTTTCTTTCCAATCAAGGGTTTCCCCTTGGTGTATATAAATATATGGAGAGGCTAATTTACATCACACAACATAACCCTAAACCTGACTTAGAAATTTGTCTCCCTCTCTCCCTCTATATTATTAGGTTTCTCAAGAACCCTAATCCCCATCACTAATATACCTCCTAAAAGGAACTCGACAAAGCTGGCAATCATGTCGTCTGGATCTTTCTTATAAGCAGTGGCTTCTCTTTCAACTATGACAGGTATGTTTTAGTTATAGGTTTTTCATAATATTTATGTTTTCTATTACATATATGAAGAACTGATCAACACTGGACAAATTCAACATGAAGCTGAATCCTTCAAAGTGCCATTTCGGAGTAGAATTAGGAAAACATTTTGGGATATATGTTCAACAAAAGAGGGATAGAAGCAAGTTCAGAACATATCAAATCAGTCCTCAACCTGAAATGCCCCAACAAACACTAAATATGTTCAAAGATTAACAGGAAGAGTAGCAACCTAAATAGGTTCGACGAATGGAATGAATTTTTTGATATCCTAATGAAGAACAAATATTCAAATGGAATGAGCAACATGAGAAAGCATTCCAAGAGTTAAAGACATATCTATCCTCGGCACCATTATTAATGAAACCGGAAAGTAATGAGCCATTATCCTTATATTTGGCGGTATAAAAACCAACATAAGTGTTGTGCTTGTCAAGAATCATGAAGGTGAACAACATCATGTTTTGTAACATCCGGCCCCTCGCACCACCAATATTGTCCTCTTTTGCCACGAAGAGCTCACGGATTTGTTTTTGGTTGCCCAAGTGGAGACTTCCCAGGAGGTCACCCATCCTTCTACTACTTTCACCTGAGCATGCTTAGATGTGGAGCTCTCCTCTCGTCCAATACCATTAAGCCCAAAACACGTTGGTGATTTAAGAGGCAGAGTTTACTTATGAACTAAGGATCTCTCTTGTCCACGTCCGATGTGGAATTTGCCTAGGATGTTACAAACACCCCCATTTTGGACTCATCGTCCTCGATGAGGTTTGCCCCACCATCCCATCTAGGATGTGGAATTTGCCTAAGGTGTACCTCATGACACTCCCGAGGACTCACCATCTCTGATGAGGTTTTCCCCACCATCCCGAATGGCACAAGTGTGGATCTGATACCACCTGTAACATTCGGTCCCTTGCACCACAAATATTGTCCGCTTTGCCCACGAAGAGCTCACAGATTTGTTTATGGTTACCCAAGTGGAGACTTCCCAAGAGGCCACCCATCCTGCTACTACTTCCACCTGAGCACGTTTAACTATAGGGCTCTCCTCTCATCCACTACCATCAAGCCCAAAACACGTTGGTGACTTTAAAGGCAGGTCATTTACTTATGAACTAAGGATCTCTCTTGTCCAGGGCTGATGTGGGATTTTCCTAGGATGTTACATGTTTATTATGTAAGTCAAAGTCTATTAGATGCGGTAAAAAGGCATTCTCATCTTGAAAAATTAATCCTTGAATTAGTCATGGCAACAATTAAACTTAGACATTATTTTGAAATACATGTTATTCATGTTAATACTAATGATCATATTAAGTGTGTCTTGAGAAAGCCAGAGATTTCAGGAAGGATGGCCTAGTGTTATGTGAAGCTTAATGCTTATAATTTTGTATATGAGCCAAGAACAACAATCAAATCAAAGGCACTAGTATATTTTGTGGCTGATTATAGTAGTGATATCCAGCAAGAAGCGAATGTAGATGTCCAAAAGCAAGATGAAATAGATGAAGAATGGATCCTATTCACAAATAGAGCATCCAACATAAGAGGATTAGGGCTTGGAATCATACTTTAATCGCCACATGGGGACATCATACCCTAATCCATCAGTTGTGGATTTCAAGCAACAAATAATGATACCGAATATGAAACTTTGATTGTAGGATTATAGCTGGCTAAGGATATGCAGATCAAGAATCTAAAGGTACAGGTCGATTTATTGTTAATTACTAACCATTTTAATGGATCTTAAGCAGTAAAGGTGAAAGTTTGGCAATAAACTTACAAATAGTCAAGAATCAAGCAAAATAATTCAAGCCCATCAAAATGTTCCAAGAGAGGATAATGTTGAAGCTAACTCCCAAGAAAATCTCAAAACAACTCTTAAGATACCAACAGACAGAAAAATCCCAATTATCCATATCCTGCATCAAGCTATCGACTCAGTTATCCTAAAGAAGGATTCTAAAATTTTGGAAATTCAGGATCCTCCTGGAGCAAAAGGATCCTGGATATTTCTAGATAAAACATAGTTGCAAAAGGGAGAAATCTTTGGTAATGAAAACAACCCTAGATCCTTTCAAATGAAAGTATCTCATTTTTGTTTTATTACATGACGTTTATACAAGAAATCATTCGCAGGTTCCTATCTTAGATGTCTTGAGGATCCTGAGATCCAAGAGGTGTTAAAAGGTTTTCATGAGGGAGATTGTGGAAACACACTAGGGGCATATCACTCTTTTCCAAAGTATTAAGATTAGGTTAATATTGGCCAACCATGAGAAGAGATGTTATGGATTATGCTAAGAAATGTGATGCTTTCCAAATACATAGCAATGTGCTTCACCAACCAACAAAACCAATGCATCCGCTCATTTCCCCTTGGTCATTCATGAAATGGGGAATGTATATAGCTGGAAAGCTACCAAAGGTACCTGGAGGGAAAGTATTCATGGTTGCAATGACATACTACTTCTCTAAATGAGTAGAAGCATAAGCATTTGTAAAAGTTAGAGAGAAAGAAGTTATATCCTTCATAAAGCGCTATCCTTACAAGGTTTGGGGTCCCATCGGAAATCACATGTGACAATGGATCCCAAATCATTGGAAAGAGAACACATATTTTTATGTTAGTTGGGGGATCAAGATGATAACTTCAACTCATGTTCATCCTCAAGCTAATGGACAAGCTGAATCCAACATCCAGATAATGAAACATGCAAAACAAATAATGCAACATGTAATGCAAAAAAAGAAGTTAAGTGACAAAAAAGGAAGATGGGCAGAACATTTACCTTTTGTCCTATGGGCAGATAGAACTACAACAAATAATGCAACATGCCAAACACCTTTCTCATTGGTATTTGGCGCTGAAGCAGTATTTCCTACAGAAATGGTGATCCCAACAGCAAGGATCCATCTCTAGGATCCTAAACATAACAATGAGCAGCCGATCCATGACCTTGATACCATTGATGAAGTTAGAGATCAAACCAAAATCAGGATGGTAGCTTATCAGCCAAGGATCAGTAAAGCATATAACAAAAGTATAAGGATCCAAAGATTTCAAGTGGGTGATCTTGTGCTCAGGAAGACATCAAGAATACTATCAAATCAAGTGATGGGAAGTTTGCACCGAAGTGGAATGTCCATATCTAATAGATTCAGAGGCAGGTAAATGAGCATACTGGTTAGCAACTATGGATCAAGAGATCCTTCCAAAATCATGGAATGCCATACATCTCAAAACCTATTTCATGTAAGTTGTAAAGTTATCCTTAGACGGATACCAGGTACGTGCCTTATATTTATCTTTTTTCATTAACTTTTTTTTATTTTCATTACATTCCTTATTTTTATTTTACAAAACAAATGTATTGACTTAAGCATCGGAGGGGTGTTAGTCTGTCTAAAACCCACCCTCACCAAGGTTTCAAGGTTTTGCAGAAATCTCCAAGGATCAAGATACAAGACAGAGACCGGCCATCTCTCTTAAAGTTAAATGACTTCAAACTCCTTCAAAAGTTTAAAGGTTTTCACCTTTCTAGCATAGGGTTTCTACACCCTGCCATGAGCGTACGAAATCTAAGGATAATTCAAGATGATGGGATTTGTATACGTAACGGTTACAGGAAATTTCGTTATTATTAGTTATATCGAGGATCCTTAATTAAACTATGGCATATGTGACGTCATTCAGAAATTATGACATTTACATGTCATTCAAAGTTTGTCAAGAGTCCCAAGAAAGTACGGGCTTGTCCCCGTCTAAGAAATTAACATTATCATGTTAAACAAGAACTTCAGCATCTACATGTAACCTACGATACTTAAGTTTGGGCTTGTCCCCAGGTATCCTTTATCCAAAATCTTTTTAAGGGTTATACCTAAGGATCTCATATCCAAAATCATTCAGAAAAATTTGTATTCTTTGATCCTTAATACATTTTCAAGTATAGCATGCAGGGGGAAATCTTATGAATACCTATCAAAACTCACGGTTTAAAAACAAAAGGTCCATATATGTAAAGGTACATGACAGTTAGATAGATGACTTGGGCTTCATCCAAAAGGAGGATCCATTCACCCAAATCATCAAGATCCAAAGTGCAAGAAAGTACATTGTCTTAGAGCCCAACATAGGGCATACATAAACCAAACAGTTTTAAAAGGCCACGTAGGGTCAAACCATCAAAACAACATTGAACTAAAGGATTCATGCCTTTGCATCATCGCCTTCGTTGCTCCAGCATCCTTAGCATGACAGCATCATCTTCAACCGTAGGATTCTTAGCCCCAGAAGATCCTTAACCTTTAAGAGTTGCCATAGTCTTCTCCATTCTTGAGTGTACCAAAAGTAAATGTGCAGACCTTTAGCAGCAACTTCTTCATCCATATTCGACCGATCCTGAACAATGTTAAGAGAAATCTTTTTCTTCACACCAGCCACAAACCTCTCCAACTCTTGAGCATGCCGAGCCTCCATAACCTTCTTCTCTTGAGCATTTACAGATCCCAACTGGCCGTATTCCTTCGTCATGGAGTCCAGATCTTTGGTTAAGTGATTCATCCTCTCCTTCCTATCCTAGAGTGAACAAGCTTTCTCCCATTTTGCACATCCCTTTCTGTCATTCTATCATGCTTTTCCATCACTTGATAGCAAAAACGGAGATTACGGATTCCCTATAAACATTCCCAAAGAACATAAAGTAAGAGGATGTATCAATATTCCAAGAAGAAAGGATCACTTACTACACAAAAGGAGGTTTCAATCTTTTCAATACTCTCTTCATGGTCCATGCCATCAAAAAGATCTACAGCTTGATGTGGAGTATCCTGAGCCTTCCTTTTCTTGCTCGGGGTTGGCTTAGGAGGAATGGAGGGAGAACTTCAAGGAGTTGGCTTACAAATGGAAAGAGCAGGCATCTCTTCAGTAATGAGCAATCCCCCAGAGGAGAGGATGCTGTCAATATCATCAACATCGAAATCGAGACTTGGTTTCTTGGATCCTGTTAAGGATCATATTAGGTTAGTCTCATAACTAAATATATTTACCAGTGTTGTAAAAGTCGGATTCCAAGGCCTTGGAATCGGCGATTCTAAGGTCCTCGGACATCAACCTTGCCGCTTTTTCCCGACTCGGCCACCATTACTCGCCAAGGTCCAACTCGGTCAGAAGTCGAAGTACTCGGGATTACTCGGCCTCAAAGGTCAACTCGGCAACAATTTTTTATTTATTTTTATTTTTTCTAATTTTTTTTATTTTTTTATTTTTTATTTTTTAGTAAAAAAATTAAAATAACAACAAAACATGAATTTTTTAAATTATGTTTTTTTTCATATGAATTATGCTTATTTTTTTAGACATGAATTATGCTTATCTTAACATATATATAATATGCAATAGTTATTTTATGTTATATTTATCATACCCGAGTACAAGCCGAGTACTCCCTACAAGGGGGTCGGCTGCCTAGGGACCGCCTAGCGAGTTTTACAACATTGATATTTACACATACTAATGAACTTATGTAGGATCCTTTCCTTGCAACATGGCAGAATAAGAGGGTTGAGATTCAGCACTCACTTCTACACTCGGGGTGTTTTCAGCAAAAAAAAGTCCTTTCAACAGGATCAAGATCAACAATAAGTTTCACCTTATAAGCAGTGTCTTCACGGGGAGGTGCAAGGTCGGAAAAGTTTATGCCTGCAGAAAATATTCAAGATTTGCAAAAACATAGAAGATAAGGATCATAAACCCTAAGAATCCTACCCTTCGTAACCCAAAGAACCGGAAGGTCTTCACCATCGATTATCGAATCCCTCTGAACGAAAAAGAATTGACTCTTCAAGTCGGGACCATTCTGAGTACTCTTCAAGATAAGGGGCCAAGCTTGGTTTTAAAAAGATAACGATGATAATCGTGGGGGCGAAGATCATAAGAATAAGGGAGTTCAAAAACACCAAAAATAAGATCAAGATCTTGGAGCAAGCCTTCAAGAACAAATAAAACTCTCCAGTCCATTTGCATCGTTGAGCAAAACTCAAGCCGGTAGTTTTGAAAAATTCGATGGTTAAACTTGGAAATGAATATGTGAAACCAATATTAAAAGAAAGATAAGGGAAACATATCCATTCTTTAGATGCTAAATCAGGTTTGGTATTAAGATCAAAAGGCCTAAAAACAACTTTCTCATTAAAAGCAAAGGAAGATTTTAGGGCTGCAATGTTCTAATCGATGAAAGAACATTTGTCTTAACTAGAAAGACTAAGGATACATTGATCTATAAACCATACGATGGGATAACCGAGGCAAATGGGGAAGATTTAGTCATCTTCTTTCCCATGATTTACTAAAAGAAACAACGAAAGAAGAACAGAGAATAGAAGATTTACCAAGACAAAATCTAGCAAGTGAGAAGGTGTTACGATCTTGAGGAAGTTAATATACCACAAATTGTAATGATCATGCCTTGATAACCGCTCCACATCAAATCAGTCTGCAAATCGTCATATCGGAGGGATTTTAAATTCTGAAGTATTCATAGCCACACACTACAGATGTAAATATTAGGGGCAATTATTGTGGGTAGAAATTTCAAGGATCCTTACAGGCATAATACTTTAGAGAATCCTCGCAGTGTCTTGGGATCACGGAAAGACAGGATTCTCGGTAAGTTTGGTTATTAATTATCATTATCCTTTCGCTCTTGACATGGTTTTGCAGACAACGTTCGACAGCTAATGTTCAAACCATTTAAGATAAGAGACATTGGGAGCAGTTACAACTCGTTTATGGCTAAGATACACAATCCGTAACCGTTTTAGGAACCTCGCCGAAGCATTTAATGTTCATTATTGCTTGTTATAACCATTGTAACTATAAATAGAAGCTGTATTTATAGTATTGGACACATACACACACCCCGAACACACTTACTTGTACTCAGCAGCGATCAAGCACTTCCAACACTTTTATTCACCGATTTTTACTTAATATAGTTGAGGCATGGGGTATTTTTCCACTCCCGAGGTTTTTGCGGAGTTCCTATAAGGATAACAGACTTTTTCCTCACTAAATCATTGTGTCACTAGCTACATTTAATTGTTATTTCGTTTACAATATCTAGCATCCTACTTCACATTCAAAGTTTGGTTAGTTAATTATCCTTGTGTAATTTCTGACCAATACAGCTAGTAACAAAGGGCTTTACTTGAACTCAAGGAATTTATTATGAGGAAACCTTTTCTCCTGCAACTATGACTAAATCAATTAGGATATTGATTGTTATAGTGGCTTATAATGATTACAAAATATGGTAAATGAATGTCAAATGGTTGTCCTAATTGGACATCTAAATCAAGATATCTACATGGCACAACTAGAAGGTTCTGTTGATCCTAATCATCTTGATAAAGTATGCAAGCTTAAAATGTCCATATATGGACTAAATCAAGCATCAAGAGGTTGGAATCTTCGTTTTGATGAGAAAATAAAGGAATATGATTTCACTGTTGCATTCTTGATCGTATATGTCGATGATATATTACTCATTGGAAACCACATTCCAACCTTAAAATATGTTAAATATTTGTTAAGAAAGTGTTTCGCAATGAAAGATCTAGGAGAAACCGCCTACATCTAGGAATTAATATCTACCAAGATAGATTTAAGCGGCTCATTGGCTTAAGTCAAAGTGCATACATTGACAAGGTAGTAAAACCATTCTCTATGCAAGATGCAAAGAGAGGTTTCTTACCTATGGCACATGGGACATTACTTAATAAATCTCAATGCTCTAGTACGGGAGAAGAGATTCGGAAAATATGTTTTGAGCGTATTGCAAAGCAGTATATTTGCTAATGGTTGTAATTGGACAGAATGGTCATTCAATTCTAATTTAAAGGACAAGAAAGGAGACCCTACTTGTGGAAGTAATATATGCACTTGAAAAGTCTGGATAAGGAAGCATATCATAGATGACTTCATGGACAAGTATTCCTTTTACAAGGACTAAGCAGGTTTCGAGGAAGAAACCTCTTATAAGGTGGGTAGACTTGTAACATCCCGAAATTTCTAAGAATAAATAATTAATATATTATTTATTTAAGATGGAAAAGTTTACTTGAGTTAATAGAAAAAAATAGTAAAATAATAAAGATGGAAGGATAGGTAGGCTAATTAGATGTAATTAATTATAGACCAAAAAGGAAATATAGGCCTAAGGTCCACAGGCTTAAGGGAGTATGAATACCCCTTAAAACCCTAATCCTTTCCATTTCCATACATCTCCACACCATAGCCTACACCATCAAAACACACACTTAACTCAATTCCCGTTTTTGAGAAAACCACCCACAAATACACAAATATTCCCGGAGATCTAGCCGTCGGATCGGTCTCAAATTTTAACTAAATGTTCATGGTATATAAATGAAGATTTCCAACGAATAGATTTTCGATCAGAGGTCGGGAAGTCCGGTTTTTATTAGCAAAACCGTAGCAGCTCAAAAATGAAGATTCCGGCGACTGTTCAGCTTTTCCGGCGACTGTAGCGGCGGTTTCCGAAGAAGGTAAGCTTATGTGTTTGTAGATAGGGGCTAGAAGGTTCTGTGGCCGCTTGAATCACTCAAATCCGAGTTCTTTTGATATGGTGTTGGTCTATTCGAGAGATTCGAACAAAAACATCAAAGGTACGTTTTTGTTAAAAATGTTTACTTTTCGTGTACGAATTTACATAAAAATTGATAGGATGATAGATCGGGTCATGATTATTGATAAAGTTATGAACTTGATAGTACACGGGTTAGTTGGCTTATTTCGGGTAAAACTAGAAGTGTTCGGTTTGCGAAAAGGAAGTTGGTTTTGCATGAAACTTGGTAGGATAGTAAATCGGACCCTATTATGTGAGAAAGATGTAAACTTTAACATAAATAAGTTGTTTGTAATGAAAAACGGGTAAATGGGGTAAGATCCCGGTTTTCCAGCGATGACGGAGCCGGAAAGACGGCGCTAGAAAAGCGTATACAAGGATGAAAAGAATATTAAAACCCTAAACCTAATTCGTTATGTGAAACTAACGAATTAAAGGTAATTCGTTAACGGGCTAGCCTTAATTCGTGAACTGATTCGTTAATGAAGGAATGACGAACTAGCTCCGATTCGCTAAATAATTCGTTATGATGATTCGTTAAGGAAGAACAACAAACTAGCTTTAATTCAGTTATGCCAGTTCGTTATAAAAGATCAGTTCGTTATAAAGAGTCCAGTTCGCTATAAGGGTTAATTCGTTAAAAAAAGCCAATTCGTTATGTGGCCATTCGTGAAAGACTAGGATAACGAATCAGATAATGTAAGATAGCGAATCAGATAATGAATTAGGTGATTCTTTACTCACCCAGTTCGCTATATTCTAAATAACAAATTAGAAGTTTGAAAGAATGACAGAAAGGTCCTTGGACTTAGAATAAATGGTTTAATTACATATTAGCCCCTGGACTTTATTAATTTATGAAAGATGCCTTTAAAGGTTAACTGTAACGATTAACTAACAGGGTAATCACTCAATGGAGTAAAATCGGCTTGACACTTAAGATTAGTTAAGTAAGCAGTAAGAAGGGCTAGAACAATATTTAATATTGTATCTATTAAACAGTTAGTCGAGCACAGCAAATGAAGGTAATAACCTTAAACGGCAAACACAACCGAGATCAGGTGAGTTTCTAGCCCCATTTCCTTGTTATGTTTTCGGGGCTGTGTGCATACTCGATGTGATAGTTAATACACTTACCTTAAATGGTAAGTGTATGCCATGTATGATTTATATGTTATTTATGTATGTATATTTTGAATGTGAAGGAAAGCTTGTCGGTACGTGAAAGATCTTCGGATATTGCACGTATTGACAAGGGAGGTATGTATATGATAGCTGAATCTGTATGTTAGATATATGTATAGCATACGAATATGTATGAATGATAAAAGAAAGTATATGTATATTACGGGTAGGTAAAGACAGTATGTACGAAGATGAAGAAGTAAGGGATCAGACCCTAATAATATCTGAGATAGAGAAGAAAGGGATCAGACCCTAATAATAGTTGAGATAGAGAAATATCAAAGGATCAGACCCTAAAAATATCTGAGATAGTCAAGAAAGGGATCAGACCCTAAAATATTTGAGATAGACAAAGGAAAGAGGGATCAGACCCTAATAATATCTGAGATAGACAAGAAAGGGATTAGACCCTAAAATATTTGAGATAGACAAAGGAAAGAGGGATCAGACCCAAATAATATCTGAGATAAACAAGAAAGGGATCAGACCCTAAAATATCTGAGATAGACAAAGGAAAGAGGGATCAGACCCTAATAATATCTGAGATAGACAAGTAAGGGATCATACCCTAATAATATCTTAGATAAACAAAGGAAAGAGGGATCAGACCCTAGTAATATCTGAGATAGAATGAACAATAATTATATAGTATGAAAGTAATAAAGTATGAACGTATGTATGAAATTATGTAATGAAAGTAAGTTAGTAAAGTAATCATTCTGTATCTTCGGATGCATGATTGAAGGTAAGAGTATGTATTATATGATATATGATTAACTAGAACTCACTCAGCGTAGCTGACTTTTAGTATGCACGCAGGTGAGTAGAATGAGACAGCTGGCTTGAGCGGGGACACATGGCAGAAGAATAAGAGTCTGGAATCTGAATACTGATGATGTTTTATACTTATTGTTTAAACTTGAAAGACAAGAATGTTTTAAGACAAGTTATGGTTTATTATTGTTATGTTATTGAAAGTTTTATATTCCGCGCAAGTTTTAATTAACTCTGATATTTAGAACTATGTTTATGAGTAAATCCAACGTCCAAAGTGAGGCAGCGGGATCGGGGCCTTACATTATTTATCTTTGTTAGTGTTTGTGTGTTGTATTTGAATTTACATAACAATTTAATGTCTCATAATTTATGTAAAATTATTCTTTTTTATATAAATATGACATTTGCATTTTACTAAATTTATAATATATACATTAACCTAAAATAATTTCCAGTTTAAGGTTAAACATCCATTATAATACAAATTAATGGTTACATAATGTTATTTGAAGTTAAAAATCCGTCATTAAAAATATTCCAATATCAAAATACTATCAAGATTTTTTTTTAAATTCCATTAAAATACCAGTTAATGGTTATACGATTCTAATTGAATTTGAATTCAATATTATATTATAATAATATGTTAATTATGTCAAAACTATTGCTTAAAATAAAACCTTGTGTTCCTTAATTTACGCATAATTTTGGGTATAATAGTTGTAAGATGAAGACCATTTAATTATTTCAAATTGGATGCTTAAAATAAAACTTGCATTAAAAGTTTATAAATCTCAAAATACTTTCTAGGTTAATGTTTTTTGAATTATTCAATATTATATTAAAATATTTTAATTATGTCAAAAATCTTGCTTAAAATAAAACTCTCGGATCCTTGAATTATTCACAATGCAAAAAGATAATATTTAATCCGTCATGATGTTCAACAACCTCTTTAAACATCAACTTCATGAGATTGTGATGGTCGGGCAAAAGTCGTGTATATTATTATATTATTTGTCTATTTTTAGTTTAAATATTATGTGAACCTTGGTACTTCAAGCGTGTTTATGTGTTTCAAGATATTTGACGTTAAGGATGCTTATCGGGATGAATTACGGGCTTGGAACGAAGATGTAGAAGACTCATAATGATTGGCAAGCTTTCCGATGCAAAATAAATGAAGAAAATAAAGAAAATTCTGTCAGACACCCTTAGCGCGGCGCTAAGGGAGTTTAGAGATACTCTAAAGACTCACATCAGGAAAGTAGACTTTAGAGACGCGCTAAAGTCTCACCCCCTGGACTTTAGAGACGCTCTAAAGTCCTCCAGACGGGAAATTAAAACCTAACTCTATTATATTGAGTTTTCAGCCCCCATTCGACCTATCTTTCTTTCCTTCAACCAAAGACAAACCCTAGGACGATTTTGTATCATCCCGAAGCCTCCGGTTCGTTCGTTTATCGCATGCTTTCATCCTCTCATCAGATAAGTGAATCTTTCGTGATGCCAATGTCAGGCTAAAACCACTGTACTCACTTTAGGCTAGGGTTTTGTGTAAACTAACTTTGATCAGATTCTATGTTTTGAATGAGTATGAACTTGATTGATTGTTTTTAATCTTGTTTTACATTATGAATTGATTGTTTAAACAGTCTATGATTTTGATTATCAAACTTTGCATCACTTATCTGGTTGTGTTCATCACATGTAGGGTTAGCTCTTATGTCATTGAACCAATAATCGTTAGTCATTGCTTAAAATTGGTTTTCATACATTAAACTGGTAATTGGGTAAAACAGAGTTCAGTTGTGTCAACAATTCGGTTAGGGTATCGTTTGTCCTCACAACCCAACTGTTAGGTTTAGTAATTACTGCAATTAATCTTAAAGAATCTGTGATTAGTCGGTTATCACTTTACCGGAACTTGAAGTGAATCTTTCTCTCATAATTGTTTACAAACTTTTCCAAGTAATCCAGTGTTATTATAATCATCTTTACAAACTGCATGACATCGACTGTCCGTCTAGAATAATAATTAATAATAATGAACTTTACTTGCACTTTCCACTGATTCCCTGTGGAGACGACCTTACTTACCCGTACTAGTTATTGGTATTTAAGCATTATAAATACTTGTTTTTGATTAGAGCACGACATCTACATCAGATTGGTCTTAGAAAGAATTCTCCATGTCAACAAGAAACAAATCTCATAAATGTTTTACATGATTTCCTTCATGGTCTTCAGCAAGAGGTTTTACCTTATGAACATGAAAGTGAGTTGTTTTTTTACCCTTATCAAAACAAGGTTGTTATCTGGTTTAAGAATGAAGAGTATAAGAATTTTAAGCCTAGACAACTATTGTCATGTGATGATTTGATCATGTTGAGAGAGCTTGACCTGTTGAAGTTATCTAATGCAAGAAAAGAAGTTGCACATCTTGAGTTGGAAGCGGAAGTGAGTTTGAAGGTGAAATGGTTAGAAGAATGTTGTAACTATGAAAATGATTATGAAGATTTTCCAGACAATTTGGAGTCTGATGATGAACTTTAAGGTAAAATATAATTTTTTTAGATATTGTTGTTAGATTTAATACAATTAGTAGATGTTCAACACCTCTTTACACTTTCTAATAACTATAATTTGGTAGTTAAGATTTATTGGTTCCATATAACAACTTTAGTAATGTTTACATGTAACTAATTATTATACATGTTGTTTTGTGTGGTTTATATTTTATATAATCTGCTATTGTGTTGTAACAATTTTCAGGTGTGTTAGGAAAAGTGATTTTCTTTTGGTTGAAGTTTTCAAGATGT
Source organism: Bidens hawaiensis (assembly GCF_021521415.1). NCBI lineage: Eukaryota > Viridiplantae > Streptophyta > Magnoliopsida > Asterales > Asteraceae > Bidens > Bidens hawaiensis. Next base: position 114,957 of record NW_027505310.1, on the reverse strand, counting down.
TGATGATGGTTTAATAGCAAAGAACATTATTAGTTATTTTGTTGATGTGTTTTGGTTGTTATGCTCAAATTAACTTCTTGTACTTTGAAAGTTTTAATATTAAGACAATGTAAATCTATTAATTTTTGGTTGGTATGGTGATGTGTTTAGTGACAATGTAAATCTATCAAGTTTTAATAGTTAAAGAAATATATGTTTGTTTAAATTGATGTTTAAGTTGATTATGTTTAGTGACATGTTATTCCACCCGCGTGTCACGCGGGTCTATACCCTAGTGTTTAAATATTTGTTCGAATTCATCATCCTGCTACGCAAATATTACAATAATCTTACAGTTCCTACTATTAGAAAATATAATAGAATATATTATCAGAGTCTGATTGTTATACTATAACCATAGTTAGGAGATTGTATTTGATTACGTTATTATTTTTCTCATTTTCATATATATAGTTGAGTTGATCAATAATACATTATACCTTACGGAGTTTTCATTATCTACTCATACTATTAAAGCAAAACAATTCCACATGTCATTCAATTAGGCCATCCACATACGCTGCCAAGTGTACAAGTTTCTATTTTTACAATTTCCCCTTTATGAATGAAAAAATAAAAAATATGTTATCGATGAGAATCGAACTAACTACCTTGCTTTTAAAATGTTTGTGGCTTACCAACTCAATTATGATGAATTGATGTTAACATTCTCTTTTTCTTAATTGTATAGATTAACAACCTTCCATCTTGATTTCTTTTAAAATACATATACAAATTATTCTTACTAATTTATTATTTTAGAAAATTATTTATATCTTATGAATTCATAAGAAATGCTATTATGTACATTATTAAATTTAACTTTTTTGTTTCATTTTTTTAACTATATGTGTATCACACGGGCTCTATCCTAGTTCTACATGATATCAAAGCCTTGTGGCCTATTTTTTATATCCACTTTCTTGTCCTGCCCCAGGGATGTTTATACACACAAATACAGTTGATTATGGTCTTTATGGTTGCCGCCGCTTTCCGATCAGCTGTGTAGATTACGATATACCGACACCGTTGTTACAATTTTTAAAACTGTCGATTTCCTTTTTCTTTTTATCTATGTGTTTTGGTCCAGGTTCAACTACGGTTGTCTCTTTTGATTTCCTATAGTTTTCTTTAATTTCTTTTCTTTTTGATTTTAGAGAAAATAAATAAATACAAAATTTCCAACCCTAATGTCTAATCTCTACTGTTTTTGAGTTTTGTATTCTTTTTTAATTTTTGGTTTAACCGATTGAAAACAAAAAAATAAATATTTTTAGTTTCTATTATTTAGTTTTATTCTTTTGTTTATTCTTTGGAAGATAAAATGCCACCATCTGCCGCCAAGTCATTGCTTCCGGCCGTTGCCGTCGAAGCTTTTGTCATCATGCTTAGCCACCTGAACACGGTCAAGCCACAATTGATCTTCTTAGGTCCTATAGCTGACCAAGTATCTTCACAAGCTTTGCACTCCGGTCTGAACGTTCAATTTCCTAGCGCTTTGACTGCGGAGGAATATTAATAACTTGGCCCGGTAAAGCCCGTTTTACACACGGGTGAAAAAAATGTCAACAAACATAATAAATTTAAACAACAAATTCAAGCAACACAAAACTTCTTCAAACTTTCGGACCAAAATGTTAACCATTTACATTGTCTAGATATTAAAAGTTAAAAGTTACAATAATTTAATGTACACCGAACAACCAAAAAACATCAACAAAAGACATGAACATGTTCTTTCATATTAAACCACCATCAACTTCTTCAAACATTCAATCAAAAGAAACTCATTTTATTTCACCACCTGAAAATATAATAAAACAATAGCATCCAAATTAAATATACCATAATAACATATTTAATAATGAGTAACATTTGAACATTAATAAAGTTGTTGTTATTAAATTATTGTTTTTATTAAAACAAAATAACATATAACAACAAACAAAGTATAATGACAACATAAAACATCTTTCTAACTAAAACTATTAAATCAAAAAGATATATAAATAAAAACCTTTTTTTGGCCGTCATTTTATAACTAACAAATTTGATACTAATTCAAAACAACCCGTTTTGAAATATTTCAAAATAGTTACAAAATATAAAAAAATTGGAATTAGTCAACTTCAAAAAATTATGATTTTTTTTTTATTTTTAACCAATCTTACAACAAACTTTTATATCACTGACATTAATGTTTTGTTAAATTTGCAAAACTTAAAAAACGTTTTACAATAAATGAATTCTCAAAAAACTTTGGAAAGATTAAAAAATTTTATGTTGACTTTGAATAAATAAATAAATAAATAAAGCTGAAAAAATATACAAAATCAATGAAAACAAAATATAAACGTATAAGAAATAAATTATCAAATATTTTTAATATTTTTAAAAACATTATGAAGACTTACACTATCAAATTGTTTGGATGTTATAATTAGAAGATTTATATTATGTATAAAAAAATTATTAGTTAAAATGGGTAAAAATATAATACGTGTTTATTATACATTATTGAGAAATTTAGTGACATTAACCTTTGTGAAATGTATATTAATAATTCGTTGAAGAAATTACATGGTTGCATCGAAAATATTGAAATTTGGATGTAGTTATGACGGAATATCTATGAAGAATACGATATCGAATGGTAACTTATAAGTGACCGAAATTTAAGTTTAAATTTGGTCTTTCATGTAAAGATAGAAATAATTTAAAATATTTTGATTCATGGGAATAATAATATTAATAAATTATGAAAATTTGACATGTTTAATAATTTTCACTAAATCATATGCACCGAATAATATTTATAAATGGTTATAAACGGTTATTTAATTTATGATATATTAAATATTGATTATTATAAATTATGTCAATTTGAATATTGTGTTTTAAAATAACGCGGTTATTATTTTAGTATTAATTAATAATTAATATTCACGTAAATTAAAGTAAGATTACATTACAATTATGGAAAGTATTTTTAGTTTGACAAACAGTTTTTTGAATATTAAAATGATAACTTATTCTAGTTAATGCCAAATCACAAAAATTAAAATCAAATCGGTTCTAGTTTTACTAATATGACTAATTAATTTAGAAATAATTCCAAAAATGAAAATCAAATCGGTTAATTTGAAAACTTCAAAAAAATATTAAAAAATTTTGAAATGAGTTTAAATTATGGAGAGTATTAAAACTTTTAAAACTTTGTTGAAAAATTGGTCAATTTCCAAATTTAAAAGGAGTTTAGATATGTTAATTAAATTTTGTAGTTTTAAGTTTAAATTTGGTCTTCAATGTAAAGATAGAAATAATTTGAGATATCTTGATTCATGGGAATAATAATATTAATAAATTATGAAAAGTTATCATGTTTAATAATATTCACTAAATCATATGTGCCGAATAATATTTATAAATGATGATAAAACGGTTATTTAATTTATGATATATTAAGTATTGATTATCAGAAATTATGTCAATTTGAATATTGCATTCTAAAGTAACACGGTTATTATTTTAGTATTAATTAATAAATTAATATTCACGTAAATTAAAGTAAAATTACATTACAATTACGGCAAGTATTTTTAGTTTGACAATCAGCTTTTTTAAATATTAAAATGATAACTCATTTTAGTTAATGCCAAATGACAAAAATTAAAATCAAATATGTTCTAATTTTACTAATATGACTAATTAATTTAGAAATAATTACAAAAATGAAAATCAAATCGGTTAATTTGAAAACTTCAAAAAATTATGAAAATATTTTGAAATAAGTTTGAAATTATGGAGCGTATTAAAACCTTTAAATCTTTGTTAAAAGATTAGTCAAATTCTAAATTTAAAAGGAGTTTAAATATGTTAATTAATTGTATTAAACCCATTAATGCAATTTATTGAGTTTAACTATCCTTATTAGTTATTTAAACAAATAAGGATAGTCAAACTCAATAAATTGTATTAATGGGATACTTAAACCTTGTTGCAGGTAAGACTTAGGAATTTTTTTAAGTTATAACTTATTTATTCGGTTTTTTTAACAAATAAGGAAAGTCAAAAGATATAAATAATGGGATAATTAAGTTATTATTTCGGTCAAACCAGTAATTAAGGTGTAACATCCCGAAATTTCAAAGGTAATATTAATTATATTACTTATTAATAGATGGGAAGTTTACTCGGGTTATCAGGAAATAAATAAAAGAATAGGAGTTGGTATGGGTCGGGCTAGTGTCGGGTAATGGAAGTGGGTTATGGACTTGGGTTAATTGAGATAGGTTAAATGAGAATGGGATTTCAGGGATATAAATACCCCCAAAATCCCAAAATATCTCATTTCTCACCAAACTCCCTAACACACACTCCTTACACCCTCAAAACACACACATTCTAACCGATCTAGATTCGAAGCCGAGACCCGAGATTTGTTGGTAGATCTGAGTTGGTAAGGTAAGAACTAATCTAACAAAGCTATTATTACTGAAAATGGTTAGGATTGGATGGGTTAACCGGACCCGAAACCCAACTGCCCAAATCGGACCCCTAAAACGTCGATTTTAGGCCGATTTGATGGTTGGGGTTTGTAGGCGCCGATCATACGGTTCCGTGGGTACCAAAATCGAGTTATTTGGCTAAGAAACGAAGGAGTTATGGGCAAACAGATCTGCAGCGCGACAACTTCGCCTGCAAGATTAAGTTCGCCTGATGAACTTCGCCTTCAAGCGTAACTTCGCCTTCAAGCGTAACTTCGCCTTCAAGCGTAACTTCGCCTAAGGATAACTTCGCCTACGGCCAAGTTCGCCTAAGGATAACTTCGCCTGAAGCCAAGTTCGCCTAAGGATAACTTCGCCTGAAGCCAAGTTCGCCTAAGGTTTAACTTCGCCTAAAGCCAAGTTCGCCTAAGGATAACTTCGCCTGAAGCCAAGTTCGCCTAAGGTTTAACTTCGCCTGAAGCCAAGTTCGCCTAAGGTTTAACTTCGCCTGAAGCCAAGTTCGCCTAAGGTTTAACTTCGCCTGAAGCCAAGTTCGCCCGAGGTTTAACTTCGCCTGAAGTGAGGTTCGTTTAGAAAATAAATTAAAAACCTAATGGAAAATGTGTTAAGGCAGTTATCGAAAATAAAATTTTTCCAAGCTGACCTGGCAGCTTAACCCCAGCCAGGGGCTCTGCCCCTTGGACCCCGCTAGGGGCTGCCGCCCCTAGAACCCCGCTACCAGGGGCGCTGCCCCCGGACCCCCGTTCGTTGTGGGTCATATAAAGATAGAAACGCAACATAAGTAGTAGTAGCTAATTGATACGTGTAAATATTATACAGTTAGCCGTGCACAGCTCAAGAGGGGAATAACTATTAACGGAGAGCGTAACAGTATTCAGGTGAGTTTCTAGCCCCATTTATGTGTTATGTTTTCGGGGCTGTGTGCATACTCAATATGTTTGTTAATACGCTTATCCTAAGAGATAAGTGTATGCCTTATATGAATGATTGCTTGATGGTACGTGAACGATCTTCGGATATTGCACGTACTGTCAGGTTGTAACGTTATAAATATGGTAAGTATGATATGTATGAATGATTGCTTGATGGTACGTGAACGATCTTCGGATATTGCACGTACTGTCAGGTTGTAACGTTATAAATATGGTAAGTATGATATGTATGAATGATTGCTTGATGGTACGTGAACGATCTTCGGATATTGCACGTACTGTCAGGTTGTAACGTTATAAATATGGTAAGTATGATATGTATGAATGATTGCTTGATGGTACGTGAACGATCTTCGGATATTGCACGTACTGTCAGGTTGTAACGTTATAAATATGGTAAGTATGATATGTATGTTTCTGTGTATGAACGTAATAAAGTTAACAAAAGAAGGAAATGACGGTTGTATGGTTGTTAAATGAATGATGTAAAGAACGCCTAGGGTGTTCTTATGCTATGATGTAATTATTGTATATGTGAAGTAGGTGTATACAGGTACACGAATGGTATGTGAGTTCTACGTTCGACATAGTAAGTTAGGATGGCAAATCCCTCTAGCTTTTGTCGGACATAGACTCGGCTGGTGATGGCGTAGTTAAGGACTGTGGGCCTTATACGTAAAGTAGATGATAGATGTAAACGTAGTTAAGGACTGCGGGCCTTATACGTAAAGTAGATGATAGATGTAAACGTAGATAGGGACGGTGGGCCTTATACGTGTTACAGATAATAGACGACAACGTAGTTAAGGACTGCGGACCTTATACGTATTATAGATAGGCATCAGTATAGGAAAGGACTGTGGACCTTATACGTGCTGTAGTTGTATTGTGGTAGCATAGGGGAGGACTGCGGACCTCGTACGTGCTATGGTTTAGGTTGCAACATAGGGGAGGACTGTGGACCTTGTACGTGTTGTGGATGTAGGATGGTATAGGGAAGGACTGCGGACCTTGCACGTACCATAAAGGGTGAACATAGGTAAGGACTGCGGACCTTTGTACGTGTTCACGACCTTGAGTACAGGTATAGACGGTGAACTATGAACGTACTCTCGGTAGACTGAGGTTAGTGATTGTAGGTATGTATGTATGTATGGTAGCAAGTATGTAAGTAGAACAGAAGGGTAACTAGTGAAGTATGGATATGTATCTACGGATATGTATGTATGTGTATGTATTGTATGGCGTTCGATTAACTAGAACTCACTCAGCGTAGCTGACTTTTAGTATGCACGCAGGTGAGCTGATTACAGAGTTAGCATGAGGATGACACACGGCATGGATTGAACGGCTGGCATCTGAAGAAAGAAGTAAAGATGATTAAATATAAAGTTTTGTGTTATGGTATCAAAGAAAAGGTTTAACGTTTTGTAACAAATGATTGATGTTTTATATTCCGCGAAAAGTTTTAATAAACTCTGATTTGAAGAACTGTGTTTATGAGTAAATCCGACGCTAAAGTAGGGCTACCGGGTTCGGGGCCTTACAAGTTGGTATCAGAGCATAAGTTCGAGAGATTTAAGCATCCTACATGCTTAGACTCGAACAGAAAATGGGATTTAAGTAAGAAAGGAAAGAAGATGCCAGTTCAAGAATGCCATGTGTCGCTCAAGCAAGATCAGTAAAGATAAAGTGTATGATTAAATGACATATGTTAATGAGAATGAAAAGGTATGTGAACAAAAGGGATAGGAATAATTGATTGTTGATTTGACTAACTGCTTAAGTAGAACTAGCACAAATAGACTCATAAAGGGAAGTGTATAGGACACGGAAAGCAACGTGATCAGCTAGTCACAACTGGCCACTGTTATTACCTGTTAGCCTTGCTATCCTTGTACTAAATAGTTCCTTGCGTGATGATGTTTGTGTTGTCCCTTTAAGAATGCGGATGGCTGGAGCTGGAGAATTTGTGGGAACTGGGGGTCGCACAGGACGTCGTGGCAGGCCTCGTCTTGTCCGGCAACCCTCGGTAGAAGAAGCTTCCCACACCGAAGATGAAGGAAGCGCAGCTGGAGGAGACCAGAACAACAATGAAGAAGTTCAACTTAGCCCTGCAGTTCAAGCAGCCATTGTTCAAGCTGTAGTTGCTGCTGTGAAGAACCTGAATCCCGAAGGATCTGCCGGAAGCCGAGAGCGAACTGCTGAAGGGGCAGGGGGTGATGGTAAGGAGGTTGGGGAAGGAGAAAGAGGGGCCTCGAGCGAGGATAAGTCTGTGAAAGTCGATGATAGGAGAAGAGGACAAGGTGGGTGCAGCTATAAGTCCTTCAAAGGATGCGACCCGCCGAAGCTGACTGGGTTGGGAGACGCAATCGCTACTCTCCAATGGATAACCACTATGGACAAGGTTATCCGCATTAGCGAATGCCGTCCCGACCAAGCTGTGGGTTATGCTACTCAGTCATTTGTGGAAGAAGCTATGTATTGGTGGGAAAGTGTGGAGCAGAGAAAGACTAGGGATGAGATCAAGGCGTTGAGATGGGACGATCTGAAAGAGTTGGTGATGAAGAAGTTCTGTGCAGATGCAGAGGTTGAAAGGACGGAGATGAAGTTCCTGAATTTGAAGGCCGGTATGATGACGCATCGTGAGTATACTACTGAATTCAGCCGACTATCTAGATTGGTGCCTGATATGGTTGACACTGAGGTCAAAAGAATCAAATGTTATGTGAGGGGATTGCCACAAAAAGTCCGCATGTTGGTCAGGGCAAATAAACCTGCTACTTTTGACTCTGCTGTTGAACTTGCAGAAGTGGTTTATGCTGACCTGGCTGAAGACGATGTGGTGGTGGGGGAAAAGAAGGAGAAGAAATGGGCTACCTCTGCTAAGCGGTCTGGCGAGATGGTGACAACAACTGATGAGAGGAAGGCCAAGGTTGGGAACAAGGATGCATGTAAGACGTGTGGGCAAGTGCACCTGGGAGAATGCAAGACTGGGACAGACAGGTGCTATCGGTGTGGAAAGAGTGGGCATTATTCTCGAGAATGCCCTGATCGTCCAAAGTGCTTCAAATGCGGAAAATCTGACCACATGGCTAGGGATTGCAAGGAATCAGGGGCGGTAGGTGCGAAAGGATGAAGACTTTGGGAAACTGCAGAGAGGAACACCTGATGAAGGAATAATTGCTCATGCAATGGTTTTATTAAATTACATTTGCTTAAGAACTTGTTTTGTGTTAAGGTTTAAAACTTATGTTTATCTGTGGCGTGAAATTATTTTGAGTTTGGTTAAGAATGATTATTATGTTATGGTGAAATGTTGTTTTAAACAATAGTGTTAAAAGTACTAATCGAAACCCTTAGAAGGATGAGATGAGTCTTGGTGCATCGAGGGTCTCATGGACAAGCTACCTTAAATAGCTAAAACACATGACCACCATTCGATGGCTGTAAAGTCGGAAGTAGGAAGGGTAACTCAGAAAGCGAAGGCAATTCTATAAAACGTGTAAATGTAAGAAGTTTTCCTTTTATAGGGAATAAGTTAGGTTTCGGGGACGAAACCTCTTTAAGGAGGGAAGACTTGTAACATCCCGAAATTTCAAAGGTAATATTAATTATATTACTTATTAATAGATGGGAAGTTTACTCGGGTTATCAGGAAATAAATAAAAGAATAGGAGTTGGTATGGGTCGGGCTAGTGTCGGGTAATGGAAGTGGGTTATGGACTTGGGTTAATTGAGATAGGTTAAATGAGAATGGGATTTCAGGGATATAAATACCCCCAAAATCCCAAAATATCTCATTTCTCACCAAACTCCCTAACACACACTCCTTACACCCTCAAAACACACACATTCTAACCGATCTAGATTCGAAGCCGAGACCCGAGATTTGTTGGTAGATCTGAGTTGGTAAGGTAAGAACTAATCTAACAAAGCTATTATTACTGAAAATGGTTAGGATTGGATGGGTTAACCGGACCCGAAACCCAACTGCCCAAATCGGACCCCTAAAACGTCGATTTTAGGCCGATTTGATGGTTGGGGTTTGTAGGCGCCGATCATACGGTTCCGTGGGTACCAAAATCGAGTTATTTGGCTAAGAAACGAAGGAGTTATGGGCAAACAGATCTGCAGCGCGACAACTTCGCCTGCAAGATTAAGTTCGCCTGATGAACTTCGCCTTCAAGCGTAACTTCGCCTTCAAGCGTAACTTCGCCTTCAAGCGTAACTTCGCCTAAGGATAACTTCGCCTACGGCCAAGTTCGCCTAAGGATAACTTCGCCTGAAGCCAAGTTCGCCTAAGGATAACTTCGCCTGAAGCCAAGTTCGCCTAAGGTTTAACTTCGCCTGAAGCCAAGTTCGCCTAAGGATAACTTCGCCTGAAGCCAAGTTCGCCTAAGGTTTAACTTCGCCTGAAGCCAAGTTCGCCTAAGGTTTAACTTCGCCTGAAGCCAAGTTCGCCTAAGGTTTAACTTCGCCTGAAGCCAAGTTCGCCCGAGGTTTAACTTCGCCTGAAGTGAGGTTCGTTTAGAAAATAAATTAAAAACCTAATGGAAAATGTGTTAAGGCAGTTATCGAAAATAAAATTTTTCCAAGCTGACCCCAGCCAGGGGCTCTGCCCCTTGGACCCCGCTAGGGGCTGCCGCCCCTAGAACCCCGCTACCAGGGGCGCTGCCCCCGGACCCCCGTTCGTTGTGGGTCATATAAAGATAGAAACGCAACATAAGTAGTAGTAGCTAATTGATACGTGTAAATATTATACAGTTAGCCGTGCACAGCTCAAGAGGGGAATAACTATTAACGGAGAGCGTAACAGTATTCAGGTGAGTTTCTAGCCCCATTTATGTGTTATGTTTTCGGGGCTGTGTGCATACTCAATATGTTTGTTAATACGCTTATCCTAAGAGATAAGTGTATGCCTTATATGAATGATTGCTTGATGGTACGTGAACGATCTTCGGATATTGCACGTACTGTCAGGTTGTAACGTTATAAATATGGTAAGTATGATATGTATGAATGATTGCTTGATGGTACGTGAACGATCTTCGGATATTGCACGTACTGTCAGGTTGTAACGTTATAAATATGGTAAGTATGATATGTATGAATGATTGCTTGATGGTACGTGAACGATCTTCGGATATTGCACGTACTGTCAGGTTGTAACGTTATAAATATGGTAAGTATGATATGTATGAATGATTGCTTGATGGTACGTGAACGATCTTCGGATATTGCACGTACTGTCAGGTTGTAACGTTATAAATATGGTAAGTATGATATGTATGTTTCTGTGTATGAACGTAATAAAGTTAACAAAAGAAGGAAATGACGGTTGTATGGTTGTTAAATGAATGATGTAAAGAACGCCTAGGGTGTTCTTATGCTATGATGTAATTATTGTATATGTGAAGTAGGTGTATACAGGTACACGAATGGTATGTGAGTTCTACGTTCGACATAGTAAGTTAGGATGGCAAATCCCTCTAGCTTTTGTCGGACATAGACTCGGCTGGTGATGGCGTAGTTAAGGACTGTGGGCCTTATACGTAAAGTAGATGATAGATGTAAACGTAGTTAAGGACTGCGGGCCTTATACGTAAAGTAGATGATAGATGTAAACGTAGATAGGGACGGTGGGCCTTATACGTGTTACAGATAATAGACGACAACGTAGTTAAGGACTGCGGACCTTATACGTATTATAGATAGGCATCAGTATAGGAAAGGACTGTGGACCTTATACGTGCTGTAGTTGTATTGTGGTAGCATAGGGGAGGACTGCGGACCTCGTACGTGCTATGGTTTAGGTTGCAACATAGGGGAGGACTGTGGACCTTGTACGTGTTGTGGATGTAGGATGGTATAGGGAAGGACTGCGGACCTTGCACGTACCATAAAGGGTGAACATAGGTAAGGACTGCGGACCTTTGTACGTGTTCACGACCTTGAGTACAGGTATAGACGGTGAACTATGAACGTACTCTCGGTAGACTGAGGTTAGTGATTGTAGGTATGTATGTATGTATGGTAGCAAGTATGTAAGTAGAACAGAAGGGTAACTAGTGAAGTATGGATATGTATCTACGGATATGTATGTATGTGTATGTATTGTATGGCGTTCGATTAACTAGAACTCACTCAGCGTAGCTGACTTTTAGTATGCACGCAGGTGAGCTGATTACAGAGTTAGCATGAGGATGACACACGGCATGGATTGAACGGCTGGCATCTGAAGAAAGAAGTAAAGATGATTAAATATAAAGTTTTGTGTTATGGTATCAAAGAAAAGGTTTAACGTTTTGTAACAAATGATTGATGTTTTATATTCCGCGAAAAGTTTTAATAAACTCTGATTTGAAGAACTGTGTTTATGAGTAAATCCGACGCTAAAGTAGGGCTACCGGGTTCGGGGCCTTACATAAGGAATGAGTTTATAAAAATGAAAAAAATTAAAAACATAAAAAAGGGTTGTTTGTTCGGTTTTTTAAGAGAATAAAGAATGTCAAACTTTATAAAGTGCCATAATGGAATTCTTAAATGTGTATAAATCTAAAAATGTAAACTAATATGAATGGTCAAAAACAATTTAATATGAATGGTCAAAATCGATTTAATTTGAATGGTCAAATACTTAAATCGCTCGAAAATTTATTTAAGTTATAACTTATTCATTCGGTTTTTTTAACAAATAAGGAAAGTCAAAAAAGTATAAATTGTAATAATGGGATAATTAGGTTATTATTTCGGTCAAACCACAAATTAAGGAATGAGTTTATAGAAAATGGAAAAAATTAAAAACATAAAAAAGTGTTGTTCATTCGGTTTTTTTAAAAAAATAAGGAATGTCAAACTCTATAAATTGTATTAATGGGATTCTTCAATGTGTATAAATCTAAAAATGTAAATTAATATAAGATTGGAAATTATAATGAGATTTTAGATTAGACAGAATATTTGTCACTTAATTGGAAGTTGACAAAAACAATAGAATAATGATTATATTAATATAGGTAATTTAATATACATTATAATCTTACAAATAAGGAATATAGATGATATTAAAAAAATACATCAATATTAAAAAAATACATATTATTAACTAATGTTCAATCCATTCAATTAGCTTATATGAATCGGAACAATAACCTGAAATGATAAAGTCAAATATTAATAGTCATGTTATGAAAGATTTTAATTATAATTTTATAATCAGAAAATTTGAATTGTCTTACCGGAAAAACGAAATCGTGATAATGACGATGGTATCTTCGATTTTTATTTAGAATGTAAAATGAAATATTCCGTACATCAATTGGGAAAATAACCTGAAATAATAAAGTTTGTAATAACATTGATATTATGGAATATTTGAATTATAATTTATAACCGGAAAATTTAAATTGGCCTTATCGAAAAGAATAATGATAATGTCCATGGATGAAGCTGATTTTTATTTAGAACCTAGAAGAACAACATGTAAAAGAAAAAATCAAGAAAAATATAAAACTTCAAATAAATATAAAACAACCATTGTTATAGGTATAACACATGAACGAAAAACTTATTGGAAAAATGTAAATATGTAGAAATATTAGCTTCATCCCCGTTTTTGATTTAGAACCTAAACTGATTTTCAAAAAATCAGTTAACAATGAAAATAAAGATAAAAAGATTCGATCTACAATAACCGGAAGAAAATATGATGTTGCCGGAAAAAGATATAACATTGCCGGAAAATCATATAACATTGTTAGCCATTAGAGTATAATATATAACCTTACCGGGAAACGATTAATCTCGATCTACATTACCGGAATATAGAAGATGGCGGATGGTAGTAAGCCGAGAGAGAGAGAGATAGAGAGAGAGAGAGATTAAAATGATTATGGTGGAAATTCTTAGGGTTTAAATAAGTTTTTTTTTGTGTTTGGTGAACATGACACGTGGCAGCATAATAGAGAGGACATGTGGCAGCATAATAGAGAATATGAGAATGGAAATTTGATGATTGGATTGCCTATATGGACAGTCTAGTAGGAGGCCATGTGAAGCAATGGATTTGCTTTAATAGTATGTATAGATATATTAGAATATATTATTAGAGTTTGATTATTATACAGTTACCACAGTTAGGGGATTGAATTTGATTATATTTCCTTGTATTTATCTCATTGTACTCCTATAATTTATAGTTGATCAATACTAGATTACACATCACTACTTCATGAGGTACGCCGCTTGATATCATATCGTGTGTTTCAGAAACTGAATTCATTGTTTTGATTGACTTGGTTTTTTAGTGACTAGAATGCTGTTGCGTGCTTTTGAGGGTGCAAGAGCTTGTAGAAGTTCAGCTGTTTAATCTTATATGTGTTGTCTCTTTCCTATTTGAACAATGTTTGATAAATGTTATGAATACACAAGTATATGCCTTGTTATACGCTGTTTTTTTGTTTGAGCAATGTTTGCTGTATGACTATTACGAATATGTACTTACGCATGTATCAGCCTTGTTATGTTCAAGATGGTAAAGCCCGTCTTACGCTACTTATTTTATTATTTGCGATCTACTGCATTTCAGTGCGATTGGGGTCACAATATTTAATCTCCATGTTCGGAACACCATGTGCGGATCTGTTGTGGTGTCTCCAACGTTTTTAGTGGGGATGATTTCCCGTAAACTGTGTCAATCTCAAATGCATATATAAACTTGATTGACTATAAGCCTAATAAGGCCAAGGGTAATGGGGTTGGTTGAGCCCCAAGTGATCCAATCAAAACCCGATACGTAGACGCTGACATGGCCCTGGATCAAGCCTCTCAATCAAGCCTCAGAGGGTGTAGTGGTCCAGGTGATCCGGGGCTTGATTGATTTTTTTTTTGTTTTTGTTATACACACAGTTATAAATTAAAATACTTCATTAAAACATAAATAAAAAGGGAAATAAAAAGAAAAATAAAAAGTAAAATAAAAAATACATATAAAAAAAGCGTTTTTATTTTTGTGTCGTCAATTCCTTCCGAATACAATCTTTTTCTTCCTCTATTAGCGCTTGGTCGGATGGTGGTAGGTGGCTAAAGTCTTTGGCTAGAAAATCCAAACTCTTGAGACGGTTTCTTTTATGTCGAGTTTCACCAATCGAGAAGAGGCCACTTGACAATTCCTTAATTTCTTTTTTATTGTCGTCATCAACAACCGTTTTTTTCCCACGATCCCTACCCAGAGGGCATCTACAATCTTGGTCTTTCAAATGACCTTCGGACAAGTTTAGGTCGAAGTCAATTTGATTCTCTGACCCGCTCGAAGAGATGTATGTGCCAGACGCACTAGTTTTTGTATGTTTTTCCCCCTTGGCCACGTCCTCCACACATAGTTCAATCCATTTTGAGAACTTTCTTAACATCTCCCACAAGTAGCCCTCGTCAAACGTCTTCACCACCCCGTACCTCCTCAACACCTCTTGTTTTCATTCATCACAGGTGAATTGGTTAACCGTGAGATCATCAGACCCACTCGGCCGCATTCGGTTAGCATTGCGGTTATGTATGTTGGTAAACAATCCCACATATTTACGAGTATCGGTCCACCGACCCGATATCATATTTTATGTACGAGACCTACTCCCCACTTAATCATAAAAACATTCCCGAACCTTGGCCCAAAAAAACCTCAAGCTCTTTGAAAGTCGGCTACAAAATAAATAACAAAAAACGTAATAAGTACACACAAACCTTAAAACATATATTAAACAAAAAAATTCGGGAATTAATTTACCCGCGTTCCGATCTTGGGATATTTCAATCCAAGCTTTTGCCAACGCAAGTTTCTCTTCTTTAGACCACGGAGGAGACTTCCGTTTAGCCGGTGCCGAAGGACCATCCGCTTCTACGGTTTTCTTCCCCTTTTTGTGGGATCGTTTTGCCGGCTTCTCCGATGCCGGCTCCGGTTGTGTTTCCGGGACCGAATAATCAGATTGTGACATATCGACGAACTCTTGAATCGATTCGTCGTCCATGTAGTTCAATCCCTCGGGAAATTGAGAGTCATTGATGTTGATATTACCGTAACCCGAGCCCGACATTGTTTTTAATTTGAGTTACCTGAGAGATTTTTAAATTATTAGAGAGAAATGTAGTGAGAATGGTGTGGTATTGTTATAAAATGAGATAGTTTATTTAAAGTGGGTTTTTTAAGAAAAAGTTTTTTTTTACATTTAATAATAGCCCAACGGCTATTTTTTTTAAATATAACTAGCCAACGGCTAGTTTTCCGCTCCACGGTTCCGGCCAGCCCCCTCATCCGCGCCCCTGATCACATGAAGGGTGTAGTTGTGTTCGCGAGCCACGTTTGCAGCCACCCGGACCACCCCCACCCTCCGCACCCCATTACCCCTAGTCTAATGATGGTCGTTGAACCCTTTTTCACTTGAGAAATATAATAGCCTAAAATGTAATGATGACTATGATGTTAAAATGTAAAAACAAATCTAATACACTGGCTGGAATAGAGATTAAAAACAAATCTTTAAAACGGCTGCAAAAGGAATTGTACAAGTATCTAAAAAAAATAATCAAATAAAATCTCGAACAACCTGGGTTTTGCGTAAGAACGCAAATTCAGACCTCTTTGTTGTGAGTTGTGAGTGTAGTATAGCTACTAATGTTATGCAGCAGGTAGTTATTTGGGCTCTGATTTGAAATAGCTACTACTGTTATGCAAATACCAACCAAGCATATAAATGATAAGCACATTATGATGTGAATTGTTCTTGTAATATGTACCTTTTTTCACAGCCTTGGGAAGTCTAAGTGAAATGACTGTACTTCTATGATAGTTGAATGAAAATTATTCTACTGGACAAAACCAACAATAGGTTCCTTTATATTCAAACAAAAGGAATCATAATTTTGTCAAACTGCCTGGGTTTTGGATTGAATATGCAAATCTAGACCTAAGTGCACCTAACGAAATCAATGTATGTTAAGCATCAAATTATTTATGTTCACTACTATTGGTTTGTTATGCAGCAGTAGGTGGGTTGGGCTGGTTTTGGGCTATGATAAGGAATATATATAATTTTTGGATGGCTACGACTGGAGGTGCAAATACCCGTCAAAAAGGTTTCTTGGATATATGTTATTAACCGATATAACTGGTATCAAACAGTAATATTGGTCATTGCCAAATCGTTAACGAACCATAATTTGACTTGAGTTAAATACAGTCAGTTATAATTCGTGAAATAGTGTATGGATGATTTCCATCTTTATTCAGATTTTACAAAGTAAATTTGAATAGTATAAAAGAGTGGGTGTCTATTTGAGTCGAATAAGTCGGCTTGATGATCCTGTTGAACATAGGCTAATTATCCTTCCACCGTAAAGAGCCAATGGCTTTCGTGGCTATGTGAAGCCAGCCTAACACAATGTCCCTTAGTCTAGGGTACAAGTAACGGTTGGGCTTGAAAGTGCAAAATCTGGCTTACCCGTTCCAAGTTGAGAGTTGTTCCATTCTATGATGATTTATTCTTTATGCTATAAAAAGTAATACATATTTGAATTTTATGGTTGTATAATACATTCGTTATATGGGTTTAGAATTTATATTTTCTTTTATGATGCAATTGCGTGAGCACTCACGTATACAGCCGTTTAAACATGGATCATGGGTCCGGAATATACAGACCAACAATCAATCAATGTCTCGTGCAAGCTACCATGTTGAAAAGTTAATATAAAAGCAGTGGCGGATCTAGACATAAATCTCACAGGTAACGTTCAAAATTTTTTTTATCATATTTCATACAATGTAAACGAAGCAAAAGTAGAAACAGGATAATAAATATAATTAAACACATGGATGCAAATTTCTCCTCATGGGTTTTTGAAAGCTTGAAATTGAGCCATTACACCCTCTTTTTTTTATTTTATCCAACGTTTATTTTTCGACTGCACAAATTAAAGCATTGTTCAAATACTCATCACCCATTTGTTTGCGCAAATCTGCATTGATATGCTTCATTTTAGAAAACATGTTTCAACAGTTGCAATTACAATCGGTAAAACCAACACTTGCTTCAATATTCAATAAACCAAAGGAAAAATGGCGTGCTTTCCGGTTTTCATCATTACATGAACACAGTCACACATTCCATTCAATCATGCAAATTTATCATCCTCCTTTAATATGTAATAAAAGGTCGTACGATCACCTAAAATACATCCTCTTTTCATTACTAAAATCATTCGGATACATCTCCGAAAAGACCACTATCTTAGATATATCAAACTTGAAAAACGAATCTTATAAATTTAAACCGGGCATATTTTCTAACAAACTAGTTGAGACCTCAGTGAATCTATTTCCATATGTGTTCTTGAATTTGCATATCCAAACCCGTCATAAAAGCTTAAACCTCAAAATGATGATTTTGTTAAGCGTGTTTTCGTTTGATGTTTCTCGTTCAAAAGAAAGAAAAAATGGTTAATGTTTTTTATTTGTTCTGGGCTATAAACTTTGTTTAGCCTTTATTTGATTTAAACTTTTAAAAAATGATGAATATGTTGAGCCTATTTCTGTATGGGCATGTTTCTGTTTGATGTCTCTCGTTCAAATGAAAGAAGAAGAAAAAAAATTAATGGTTTTTATTTGCTTGGGGCTATCAATTTTGTTTTGCTTGGGCTTTATTTGATTTGAACTTTTAAGTTGGTTGGAGTTTAAACAAATAGGGGTAACATATTATTTTTTCAGGGGTAACGAAATACAAAAACCAACCCAAAATGAAAAAAGTTTACACTATCGACGAAAAGTTGAGGGGTAACAATATACATCCGCCACTATATACAAGTCCACATCAAACCGGAAATGGTTTAGAAAATATCTAGTGAGGCTTCTTGTACCGAGATCGTAATTTGCGGGCCGAGCCATTCGGCTCAATCTTGGATTTGATGGAGTGGTGTTTCGTTTTTCTGTTTAGAAAATATATACTTTGATGTCTTGCTAATGTTATTTGTTTTATATTTTTGGATCTACTGCCATGCTTTGTGTTTACCCCTGTTCAATACACACACAGTAAATTTATGCAGACGACACATGCATAAGACTATTCTAATATGACACGACTGACCCTTGTACATTGTTTATATTGACACATTAAATAAAATATAAACAAAACTAAATGACCCTTAGAGGTATTGCGAGTAGAGTGTTAGTATATCCAACTATGTTAGATAAAATTAGTTATTCATGTAATTATCTTTGTATTTATTTTGTATTTATATCATTCTCTTTGTTTGTATTTTTGGTGTTATTGTAACTTCCTTAATATTTACTATAAAATTAGTGCTCCGATCCCTATGATTGAGGTATGCCCTTTTACATTCACATGGTATCATAGACCATTCTATCATCTTCCATGGCTTCTTCCTCATCCTCTGATAACTCTCTTTCCATGAACACCACTGTTCATCAAGTTAACTTCAACAAACTTTCTCTACTAGAAAAACCAAATGATCCCCTTACTCTCCTTCCAAATCTGCTATCCCGTGTTGACAAATCTGCTGCCCCGGCTTCTGAAATTACTCAAGGAGATAAAATGGTTCCTAATCCTAACTATTCATCGTGGTTGGCAGAAGACAAGAGAACTATTATTATCATAAATGTCTCCCTTTCTGAGGAGGCTGTCGCCGAGGTTCTAGGATTAACTTCGGCTCGTGAGGTTTGGGTGGTTCTCGAGTCAGCGTATAGTAATACGTCTATTGAACGGGTTCATAACCTCCATGACCAACTCCGGCACCCCGTCAAAGGTACCTCCTCGGTTTCCGATTTCAGACGGAAATTTAAGAATTTGTGTGACCAGCTATCTGCTGTTGGTCAACGAGTTGAAGAGCACGAGAAAATCCATTGGTTTTTGTTAGGTCTCCGTGCTTCATTTGAGAATTTCTCGACTTCTACTCGTGCTATCAAACCACCACCTCTCTTTCGGGATCTTCTGTGCAAGTGGAGAGCCATGAACTCTTCCTACGTTCACTTCATGGTTCTAGCAACCCAACCGTTGCCTTCAACTCTCAACGTTCAAAGTTTTATAATGCCAGGGGTCGCGGTGGTCGGTTCAACCGTGGCAGTTTTTCGGGTGCTCGCGGTAGCGGTCGCAGAACGCCCCCTGTCAATTGTGTCGTAAGTATGGACATTCCGCCAATACTTGTCCAAACCTTGCAAGCTTTGCCTCCCAATCGCCCCGTTCTGAAACTGATTTAGCCAAGTCTTTCCTTGCTCAGTGCCATGTCACGTCATCCGGACCCGACTGGTGTGTTGATTCGGGGGCCACCGATCACATGACCCCTTCTCCGAATATCATCAACAAAGCCACCCCTTATTCGGGAGATACCAAGGTCACTTTTGGAAACGGTAGGTCCCTGCCAGTTTCCCATAATGGAAAACACCAAAATATCTAATCGTATTTCCCTAAAAGATGTTTTGGTTGTTCCTAACTTATCTAAAAATCTCCTATTTATTAGCAAACTCACATCAGACAATCCATTAGATGTTTTACTTTCACATCCAAATTTTTATATTCAGGACCGAACCACTAAACAGGTGCTCGCCTAAGGCAGCTGCGAAGATGGATTATACGTATTGTAAACCGGTCCGAGGGCATTTTATGTTGATTATAGCACCCCTTTAAAAGCCTCTTTTGAATTATGGCACTTACGTTTGGGACATTTATCTATCGATACAATTTTGCATTTAAATAAAATGGGGTGTTTATCTGTTACATCTTTACTTCCTAAATCGATTACTTGTCACTCGTGCGAACTATCCAAGGGACACTGTTTACCCTTTGATCTAAATGACCAACGTGCACTTAAACCATTAGATCTAAATCATTGTGATGTGTGGGGTCCATCTTCGGTAACGTCCGTTAATAATTACCGATACTTTATAATTTTGTGGATGACATTTCTCGGTTCATGTGGTTTTATCCACTCAAAATGAAGTCGGAGGTTCATACTATCTTAGCTATTTTTATGAATTTTGTGCAACCCAATTTTCCCGAAAAATAAAAGTTTTTTAAAGTGACGGGGGTACGGAATTTGTAAACCAACATGTTAAACACCTATTTGAAACGAATGGCACGTTTCATCAAATAACATGTCCATATACTCCACAACAAACCGATCAGGTTGAACGAAAGAACCGACATGTGGTTGAAACCAGGTTGGCCATGCTATTCAACGGTCATGTTCCTCCCACTTATTGGGTTGAATCTTTTAGCACAGCTCTTTACACCATAAATCGGCTTCCCACCAAAATATTGGATGGAAAATCTCCATTTGAGCTCCTTTTTTCTCGAAAGCCCATTTATAATAATTTCCGTGCGTTTTCTTGTCGGGTGTACCCATACACTCGCGACTATTCTGCCCACAAACTTGCACCCAGAAGTATTCCGTGCATTTTTATGGGGGGTATTGCTCTCAACATAAAGGATATAAATGTCTCAATCCTACCACCTCTCGCATCTATGTTACGCGATATGCTCACTTTGATGAACGTATATTCTCGTTTAACAAAGACATATCTAAAGAAAACACTTCATCACTTCATTTGCAAACCTTTTTGGATGACCCTCTTCAGGCCCAAACTCCACTAAACCCACCTGTTCAAACTCCATTAAACCCACCTATTAAAACCTCTCCATCACAGCCTAGCCTAACAACTCCCTGCCCTCACGGTTGTGATCCACCTATTATGACTAAACACACTTCTACACCAACTATAAGTGGGTCTAACTACCCTACACATGAGGTTACTACACAATCGCATCCAGCATCACTAGTCACTCTTACTCCTCAGCCAACCATTGTGCCAGAACCGCTACCTACTCCTATGCCTGCTGCCACTACTGAATCGGCTGCTCCGGTTGCACCTTCTGAACCAGCAGTCCCACATATAACATCCACTCACCCCATTGTGCCAGAACCACATATAAACCAAAACACCGGGTTGATCTTGCACATACCAAGAATCATGGCCTTTTTTCAGCCTTATTTTCCGCTATCGAACCCAAAGGGATTAAATCCGCTGCCAAACATCCCAAGTGGGCTGATGCGATGAACACAGAACTCACACCCTTACATAATAATAATACTTGGACGTTGGTACCTCGTCCAAAAACTCATAAGGTTGTTGGTTCCAAATGGGTATTTCGAACCAAGTATTATTCCGATGACACAATAGATAGACACAAGGCTCGACTTGTGGCACAACGTTTTAGCCAAATACCCGGCTTGGACTACTCTCACACTTTTAGTCCAGTTGTGAAGGCCTCTACTATTCGTGTCGTTCTTTCCTTGGCCGCAATTCATAATTGGCGCTTGCATCAACTTGATGTCAATAATGCATTTTTGCATGGTAATCTAAACGAAGTTGTGTTCATGGAACAACCAACAGGTTTTATTGACCCTTGTTTTCCAGATCACGTATGCCGACTAAACAAAGCTTTATATGGGCTAAAGCAAGCTCCTCGTGCTTGGTTTCATAGGTTGAGCTCCTTTCTACTTCACAATGGCTTTACGTGTAGTCGAGCTGACACTTCTTTATTTGTGTTCAAACGGGACGCGTGTATCATGTATTTATTGGTTTATGTTGATGATTTAATTTTAACCGGTAATGACGAAACGGTTGTGAAATATTGTATTACTCAATTACACAACACGTTTGCATCAAGGACCTTGGCGGCCTTAACTATTTTCTTGGGCTAGAAGTTTCTCATACCGGTGATGGACTTTTTTTAGATCAATCTAAATATGCGTGTGACATATTCAAGAGAGCCACCATTCTTGACTGTAAGCCGATGCATACGCCCCTGAATGAGTCACTACGTATTGATGGCGAACCCTACACCCATCCCACTCATTATCGGTCTCTTGTAGGTGCCTTACAATATCTAACCATCACACGACCTAATATATCTTATGCTGTAAATCAAGTCAGTCAGTTTTTACAACACCCTACCACTGCCCATTATCAGTGTGTTAAACGCATTCTCGGATATATTAAAGGAATGCTTAACTTTGGCCTCACGTTCTCTAAACCGACAGGTACTACTATTCTTGGCTACTCGGATGCTGATTGGGCTAGGTGTATTGACACTCGTCATTCTACATATGGCTATTCTATCTTCTTGGGTGGATATCTTGTTTCATGGAGTGCCAAGAAACAACCCGCTGTCTCCCGCTCGAGTTGTGAATCTGAATACTGGGCAAACGCCGCTGCATAAATTATTTGGCTCACTCACTTACTACGCGAGCTTCATGCTCTTCCACCAGATCGGCCAACCTTATTGTGTGATAATCAAAGTGCCCTTTTTCTATCCCAGAATCCGGTTGCTCATAAACGGGTAAGCACATTGAACTCGATTATCATTTCATTCGGGAACTTGTGTCTTCAGGTAAACTTCATACAAAGTTCGTTCCAACCAAGCTCCAGGTTGCGGACATATTTACTAAGAGACACTCACGTCCACAGTTTGACTTCTTTCGCTCAATGCTTGGCCCGTTACTGTCTCGCTTGAGGGGGGATGTTAGATTAAATTAGTTATTCATTTAATTATCTTGTATTTATTTGTATTTATATCATTCTATTTGTATTCTTGGTGTAATTGTAACTTCCTTAATATTTACTATAAAATTAGTGCTCCCCTATGATTGGGGTATGCCCTTTTACATTCACCAACTACCACCCCCTTATTCACGATGAACTTGTAGTAGGTCCTTGACGGATGTTAGGATTAAACACACACACACGAAAGCAATAGCATACACGAGGATTTAACGTGGTTCGGTCTAAACTGACCTATGTCCACGGGTGGCAACTAGGTATTCTTTATTGAGTGACAACGATTACAAGTACATAACAATCATATATACAGAGATTAATCTAGGGTTTGCGTCTTATTCAACAAGAAATCCAAACTAGGCAGGGCTTCGGTCTAACCACCCTACACCCTTCTGCCCTTTAGACATTGAATAACAAACCGGGTCTAAACAAAAAGGCCTAACAACCCAACAATCTCCCACTCGGAGGCCTTGAGTACTCTCTTCTGCACTCCTCATTGTACTTATGTAATCTAATCATCTTCTAGTTGCCACCGCCTTCTCATCAATTAACCCGAAGGCTCGTTGAAGCTACCCGAAGCTCCAACATGTCAGTAATGGCTAATACTGCCCTTGATCCATTCTCTATCCCGACCGGCTCCCACTGTAATAAACTACCACATCCTGAGACATCCCAAGAACAAACACTCTCCATATTCAACAAGTAATCCACTGGAGAGACTTTTACAGCTGGAATATTGGTTTTCTTAATCCACTATCGACCTGAAACTATAACTGAAACACGACATGTGTTCCAACTATCACGATGTCCTATGACTGATTTAACCTTCCTAGCTCGTTCATCCTGAATCTTCACTCTGGCTCTGGGTTTGTTACTTGCAAAACAAACCTTCTTCTGCGCATGAGATTTTGTCAACCGGACTTTGTCTTTCACCAAAACTGGATTCACTCCTTTCGGTGACATATTGACCATATATAATGAACCCATTTTATTTCCTTGAGCAAACACGAGATTCCCTTTGACTACTTTCCACTACCCATTCCCGAACATAACATCGTGCCCCTAGTCATCCAACTGTTCAACTGAAATCAAATGTTTCTTCAAACTTGGAATAACCCTCACGTCTTTCAAAGTCCAAGAAGTACCGGCTGAAGTGATCAAATCAACATCTCCGATACCCGTAACCTCTAAAATATCATCGTTGCTAGTCGAACCTTTTCAAAATCCCCAAACTTTAGATTCTTCATTTTTTCACTATAGTGAATGGCATGAAACGATGCACCCTCATCACTAGTGACTACGTCATCTGTTTCGTCTTCTGTTACGTTCACCTCTTTCTTACCATTCACACACAGATTTCTGAAGTGTCCCTTTCTTTACAATCCCGACATTCTATATCTTTATGAGTCTTAGACCGACTCCTCTTCCTGCTCCCACTGCCTCATTGTTTCCCCTACCTCTACCTTTTGTGACTAATATATTACTTGATGGTTCACCTGAACCTCTGCGTATTGAATCTTCTCCAAGAATAAAATCCCGAATCCCATCAAAAGTAATTTTGTAGACGAACTACAAACCGCGGTCATTTTTTGAGACCAATTTTCGGGCAAAGAGGATAATAACAAAAGACCTTGAACTTCATCATCAAACTTAATGTCCACTAAAACTAAGCGGGACATGATCGAATTAAGATTATTAATATGTGTTGCAATAGGCCCACCCTCTTTCATTCTAGTTGTCACTAGCTCTCAGATAAGATAGACCTTATTCGCTGCCAAAGGCTTCTCATACATGTTGGATAGTGCTTCCATCATACCACGCACTGTGGTTTCTTTTATAATGTTAAATGCCACATCTTCTAACAAAGACAAAGTAATACAAGCCCTTGATTTCTTGTCTAACTTCTTCAAATTTTCATCTGACAACTTTCTAGTTTTTCATCCTCAAGCACTACATCCAAGTCTTTTTGACAAAGTAGTGGCTCAATCTGCATCTTCCACCAACCAAATTTATGTCCATCAAACTTCTGTATCGAAACTTTTACGTCTTCTGCCATGACAATGACTAAAACGAAAAACTGGATAAGAAACAGAGATAGACACAACAATGGCACGAGCATGAACTTACGACTGTTCTATTGAACTATGTTATATATTCAACCTATTTTAAACACAACGGAATAAAGAACTGAAAATCAGAAACTGAAACGATAAAACCGGACAAATGTGGTTGTCACTGGTCTTGGCTTCTTTAACAATTTCTTCTGATTGACAACTGTTCTTCAACAAAAAATAAGATCTTGATTGGCTCATTCTTGATTCAACCTTTGCTTAAAAAGGAATCGCTTAAAAGAAACTGGAACTTGTTGAACAAAATGATCTAATTTCTACTTTGCCGGCCAAAAAAACTAGATCTGCTAGCCCTAACTCATGGTCCAACCAAAAGAATAAGCAAGCTAGATCTACTAGCCCAAAATTGAAGGTCTGGTCTAAAGCTAAAAAATGAATTCTTCGTTTGGGACTTGGAGTCTGGTCACGTGCTTCTCCACAAAGAAAAACAATAATTTCCAAAGCCTTACCCACAATCCGCTTTCTTCTTCTGCTCAAATACTACCGGCAATACAAATCAGAACTTAATCAACCTTCCTCTTCTAAACGATAACATCATGAACACACTGTTACAACACGTTCTGATCTTCTTTGGTCAGCGATTGAACTGCTGAAAACGAACTGATCAACGACACAAATAATTAACGGTGGTTACTGGTGGTGTATGGTGGTTGACTTAACCCTAGTCTTGATCGTCGGGTTAGGTTTAGTGGCAGTGAAACAGCGACGGCGTATACCGTAACCAAAATCTGAAATCCGTAGCGGCGACGGAACCCTAGCGCGGTAGAGTGGCGGCGGCTGGATGGTTTAACGGTGACTCGGCTGGATCTCGTGTTCTTCGTATGATCCGAACCTAAGCTCTAAATACCAGTTGCTAGGATTAAACACACATACATGAACCGAACACACACACGAAAGCAATAGCAAACACGAGGATTTAACGTAGTTCGGTCTAAACTGACCTACGTCCACGGGTGGCAACTAGGTATTCTTTATTGAGTGACAACGATTACAAGTACATAAAAATCGTATATATAGGGATTAATTCAGGGTTTGCATCTTATTCAACAAGAAATCCAAACTGGGCCGGGCTTCGGTCTGGCCACCGTACACCCGTCTGCCCTTTAGACTTCGAATACAAAACCGGACCAAAAGAAAAAGGCCTATGAACCCAACAACTGCGAGTAGTTCCCTCATTGTGATAACTAGATTCTTGGTAGCGCTGATAGCGCCTTTGTTAAGATGCCAACCTTTTGTAATTCTCCAGCAATATGCTCCACACATATTTGTTCATTTTCTATGCATTCACGTATGAAGTGATAAGGTGTATTTATGTGATTACTTCTACCATAAAACACATGATTCTTCATTAAGGTTATTGTTGATCGGTTGTCAACCATCAAGGTTATTCTTTATTATGTGTATCCAGTTAAAACACTAATACTTGACATGTTGTTGTAGTTGCTGTCATAAAAATATAATTCTGTTTCCCATGATGATAATGTTATGCTAGGTTGCTTTTGAGGGCACCAACTGATAAGAGAGTTTCCAAAGTAAATTACTATTCTTGTTGTGTTGATTCCATAGTTACTATTACCATAATCAGTTAACTTGAATCCTCAATTGTTTTAATAAGTTATACCATGATCTTTTGTCCCCTTTATATAATGAATAACTTGCTTGATTTATTTGATATGATGCTCTTTTGGTTCTTGCATAAAATGACTAAGTAATCCTACATATTAACTTAATCTGATCTTGTGTGAAGAAGATATCTTAGGAATCCCTATACTTGGGAGATCTCCGCCTGCAACTTTAGTCTATGTTATGGATCCATTGGAATATATGTGTCATTGCTCTCAAGAATTTATGAGTCCTTGAGAATCTTGTTTACATAACCTTTGATTGAGATATCACCCCATGTTTGGGTACCCAAGTAATAGGCTAATAAACATAAGTTTCATAGTTTTAATCAATTTATCATCTACTGGTTTGTGACGGGTTTGGGATGACTTTTGAAAAATCAGTTACGATCCAAGTCTTTCCTATTAATTAAATCTAATTCAACTTTCATAGCTTCATTTCATTTATCATCTATTGTTGTCTCCTTATAAGTTCTCGGTTCTTTTTCCACCAGTAATAATTCATTTCCAGTCATATCTATTTCGGGTGCTCGAGCATAAATATCTTCTAAACTTTGAAAGCATATATCATCTACTGGTTTGTGACGGGTTTGGGATGACTTTTGAAAAATCAGTTACGATCCAAGTCTTTCCTATTAATTAAATCTAATTCAACTTTCATAGCTTCATTTCATTTATCATCTATTGTTGCCTCCTTATAAGTTCTCGGTTCTTTTTCCACCAGTAATAATTCATTTCCAGTCATATCTATTTCGGGTGCTCGAGCATAAATATCTTCTAAACTTTGAAAGCATAAAGGTGTATGATCATTTGGTGTAGAGGATCTTGCAAATGTTTAAGAGTTTGGTTCATGGGAGTACGGTTGTGGAGTGACGTGTGGATCTGGTGGATTAGAGGGTGAATGAGGTGCTTCTTCATCATGATTGTTAACTTCAATGCGCTCATACTGAGGTGGTATTAACGGGTAGAATCGTTGTTGGGACATCTTTAACTATAATTTATGTCCACTTATTTTCTTCTTAAGTATTACCTCTAGCATCCTCCTTCCAATTCCAAAACTCATTTTCTTTAAAATGTACGTCCCTACTATACAAATTCTATTTGTTTTAGGATCAAAAAGTCTAAAAGTTTATAGACTTTTGATCATTGTTCACTACCTAAATATAGCATTTCAGTGCTTCTATCATTCAATTTCTCTAAACTTTACCAAAAACTTTAAGATACTTCAAATTTTGTTTATCACTTTAATACATTCGAAAGGTATGCTATATTAACTAAGGCTCTGGTTGGTGTTCGGTTTAGGTTGTAGGCATCATGTCTTATGATACCATTTTGTGAGCATAGGATGATACAAACCTAAAACACAATATACAAATCTTTTTCATAGGAACTGTCAACTGTATTTAGAAAAATATGGACTACAGCTTCATACTAGCTTTAAATTTTTATTAGCTACTGTATAGTTTGTTATAAATATAATTACCATAAAAATCTTCTTATACTAATCGAGGTTTATTTTCTAGTTATAATAATTTATAATGAAATATATGTGGGGTTATATAATCGGGTAAACGGGGCCATGCTATTGTGAAACCGGACATATTACAAACCCCAAACTCGTCCCATACCTTAAAGGGTCGGGTAATACCCGTCCCAAATTTTTCGGGTTTTCCCATCAGGTTCGGGCCCTACTTTTTTGTGTAGGGTTATATTTGGGTTAAATGGTATTCTTAAGGGTTAGAATGGGCAACATTAATAAAAGTAAACTAGGAAAGATAATAAACAGGTCGGGTGATTAAAATAAAACCCTAACTTTAGACCTCTTCTGATTACCGGCCTCCTCCATCGTCGTGTTTCATTTCATTTTCAGGTAATTGTACTGATTTTGGCTATCCTATTTTCTTTCTTTATCGAAACGATATTGTAATAACCACTCATTTGATTTTGACTTATGATTCTTTGTCTGGTGATATCAGGTTTTGATTCAAAATCAAAATGTCAGACCACATTCCATTTGAAATCCAAGCGAAAATTATGAAAAGGCTTCCTGTCAGATCACTGATTCAGTTCCGGTCCGTCTCAAAGACATGGAAGTCTTTGATAGATAGCTCCGAGTTTGTTACTAGCTATAGCTCCCAACAGAAACATATGTTTATAAGATACCGAGCTCCTGATTATTCATCAGGATACGTCTCAGTTGTTGATGATTGAAGAGGTATGTACCCGCCTCAACACCGAGCGAGGTGGGTCAACCCACAAAGATACAGACAAGTGACTTGAAATCAAGACATTATGAAGGCACAAAGCCAAAACCTATGCGCATGGCGCATATCACATATGCTCAGGCATCATATGCCCAGGCACCACACATGCTCAGGCATCACATATGCTCACACATATCACATATGCGCGTGGCGCATCCGCGCGTGGCGCATATCACATGCTCGTGCATATCACATCTGCGCATGAAACATCTGCGCGTGAGAATAAAGAGAAGACCTCGCGCATCCTCAGGATAGGCGCGTATCACACATGCACATAATCAACCTCGTCCTTATCCAAATCAGGATTAGGGCAACCTTGATTGTGCACGTCAGACAACCTTCCAGAAGGTATCTTTTTAAGGAATAAGAATATGCTGATGTTGACAGCTGCCAAATGAAAGGTGGACAAATCAGCATAACAAATGTGCTACCACGTGATTACAACCAATGAGAAAGCACCAGGTGTCCCAGAGGACACGTGGCGCAGAGCAATTGGAGGAGGCCAACAAGGCTGAGCCCAATCAGGGGAAACCCTAGCACTATAAATACAGCATCAATTCCACAAGGAAAGATCATCCAACAACTGACAGTTATAGCCAGTAACATACTCATTCATTCACATTCAATCATATTCAATCACATTCACTCACAAACAGTTACAGTCAGTAACACTCTCAATCACAGAAAACTACAGAGTATTCAGCTATTAAGCAATACTCTCCAGATTTTCTTACTCACACATTATTATCTTCTCCTACAGATACTTATTCTCACACCGGAGGGTTACCCCAAAGAGGACCCCTCTGTCCCTTTCTGAGGGGTAAGTTGACGGTGCTGTTCATTTTGAAGGTGGAAGAACACAGATCCAAGAAAACCATCGGTGAAAGAGTATAATCACACCCGAGGAAAGTAGATCGTCTACCAGTGAGTCGATCCACGTCTCTTCATTGGCGCCATCCACTGTTACAACGGCAATCAGATCTCATCAGATCTATATATAAAAAATCAAATCACCATGGTTTCTGGCGTTCATAACGTTGATCAAGTTCTGGAGGATATTGAACGTGAGGATGTTAATGAGGGACAGCAGTTTCTGAGGGCGCCGCGTGATTCTACGCGCACCACCAGTAACCGTCCCTTCATCACAACTCCTCACGGCCAGACTGAAACTCCTCCAGACGATCTTACGTTACAAAATCTTGCCGGCGCAAAACAAAAAGGACCAATGGGTCCAGAGGATGAAACAAATGATCCTAAAGAATGGCTCATAAACGAGCAGCGACGTCTAATGGACAAGTATAATGAGATGGTCAAACAGAAAAAGCTAGCCGACTTAACACAAAGGTAAGCGTTTGATAAGCAAACTGTTCATGGAACAAAAAGGCCGCGCGCGCCGGAAGAATGACATTCTGTTCACACTGCACACACTGAGTTCAGTGATGAAGAAGTGCACAGCATGAGGAAGACGCGAGATACTCATGCAGGAGGCTCACAGCTCCGCGCGCCTGTGAACATGGCGCATGGAGCCAGAGGCGATCTGGATCTGCACATGCCATACAGCCCACCAGTTAGAGGGCAAGTGGACGTAACCACACCGTATAGACCAGCCATCTTGGTAAAACATTCAAAGTTCACGGAGCGCATCGCGAAGGCTCCCATCCAGCACAAAACCAAGATGCCAAGTGGTTTGGGCAAATATGACGGCACAACAGATCCAGACGATTTCTTGCAAGGTTTTTACAACACGGGAAACCTAGAGAGCTGGACGATGCCAACATGGTGTCATATGTTTGCTCGCTGCCTCACGGGCGCGGCGCGGGTCTGGTTCGAGAGCTTGCCGACTGGGCAAATTGATGGGTTCGAGGAACTATTAGAAAAGTTCCAAGCCCACTTCGTACAGCAGCGCAGACACACGCGCGATCCTGATGACATCATGCACTGCGTACGCAGGAATGATGAAACGATTGAAGACTACATCACTCGTTTCAATCAGGAGTCTCTGGCAATCGGAGGTATAACCGAGCAACTCCTGCGCGTGGCCTTTATACAAGGCGCGCGCAGTGATCAACTTTGCCGAGCTCTCGTAAGCAGAGATGGCATGCCCACCACGTGGGCCAAGTTAATGGAAGCATCGCGAGTTTTCGCGAGGAATGAAAAACAAATTGCCCAAGATAGGGCAAGAGAAAGAGCGTATCAAGCTGAGTCACCGCGCAGCAAAGAAAAGAGGGGCAAACAGAACTCTGTATGGTCCAGGTTGCAACCAACCAGTTTTTCTTCCGCAGAAAAGCAGGCGCAACCAAGCTCAACCCAGCCACAAAAAGATGTTCGTAATCACGGGGAGGGTGACAAGAGGGAGGGCGGCAGAGATCCTAACAGACCTCTGCCAAGAATATGGACTCCCCTCACTAAAACGCCTTCACAGGTGTTAAGCACTGAGAATGTCCAATTCAAAAGCCCCAAGCCACTACACTACAAGGGACCATCAGACAGTGGCAAGTACTGTGAGTTTCACAAATCCACATGACACAACACTGATGCATGCCACCACTTGAAGGATGCAATTGAGAAGGATGTGAAATCAGGCAAGCTGGCTCACCTGGTAAAAAACTCAAGATCAGAATATGAACAACCAGAAGGAGCCTCTGCCAGCAAAAAGTACAAAAGAATCTGTGTAGCCGAGGGAGGAAGGCAAGGGCAAACGTCAAGAAAGAGAAGTGCGCAAATCCAAGGAGATTGGCGCGAGCAACAAGTCATCTTCCCAAGAATCAGGGGAGGCCCTTCCATCAGCAGTCCTCTTGTTATCACTACACACATTGCTCATTACGAAGTGTCAAAAGTCCTGGTGGACACTGGCAGCGAATCAGACATAATGTATGAGCAATGTTTCAGGAAACTGGATCCGGCAGACCAAGCAAGGCTTGAAATTGTGAATGCACCGATCTCTGGTGTTTCCAATGAAATCATTCATCCCCTAGGTCAAATACAATTTGAACTAACCATGGGGGATGAGAAACACAAGTGAGCCGAAGTTGTCAACTTCTTGGTCTTGCCCACCACTTCTTGCCACAATATGATCTTGGGTAGGGGAACGATTGCCCAATTTAACGCCATACCGTCGCCAGCGCACGGCGCGTTGGGGTTCCCAACACCAACAGGTGTAACTTTTGTATACCGGGATCATTTGTGCGCAGTGACAAGTACTCCGCGGGAGGGGAGAATGAAAATTCCAATGGCAGAAAATGCGCCAGAGGAATGGATTCTCAACCCGAAATTCCCGGAGCAAAAAATCATAATTGGCGCTACGTTATCAGACGACACGAGGCTGAGAATGAAAAGGTTGCTCACAGCATATATGTCGGTCTTCGCGTGACAACACTCTGATATGACTGGGGTTCCGCGCGACCTGGCGCAGCATTCTCTAAACACCTTCAAGTCTGTAGAGCCAATTGCTCAAAAGAAGAGAATCATGGGGGATGAAAAGGCGAGGGCCATGAATGAGCAGGTTGAGGATCTACTGCGCGCAAACATCATCCGCCCGATACGATACCAGACGTGGGTAGCCAATCCTGTGATGGTAAAGAAAAGTAACGGGTCGTGGAGGATGTGCATTGACTTCAAGGACCTCAACAAAGCGTGCCCAAAGGATTGTTACCCCCTACCAAACATCGATGCAAAGGTGGACTCCGTGGCGCCATTCAAGCTAAAATGTTTTCTGGATGCCTACAAAGGCTATCACCAGATTCAAATGGCACCACAAGACGAAGACAAGACCGCATTTAGAACCGACAAGGGTGTTTTTTGCTACACAAAAATGCCCTTTGGTTTGAAGAATGCGGGAGCCACCTACCAAAGACTTATGGATGCCGTTTTCAGCGAGCAAATCGGAAGAAACCTAGAAGTCTATGTGGATGATTTGGTGATCAAGAGCAGGGAGGAAAAGCAAATGCTCAAAGACATCGAAGAAACCCTTGGGCGCCTAAAGGAAGTTAACATGAAGCTCAATCCGAGCAAATGTACTTTCGGCGTACTAGAGGGAAAATTTCTAGGTGTAATGGTCACCAAGGATGGTTTCAAGGTGAACCCTGAGAAGGTGGAGGCCATCCTTGACATGCCCTCGCCATCCACCATGAAAGAAGTTCAGAAGCTGAATGGTAGATTGGTTTCAATCAACAGGTTCCTAGCGAACCATGCAACCAAATCTACCCCGTTTGTCAACACATTGAGGAATTGCTTAAAGAAAAGCCAATTCAAATGGACTCCTGAGGCCGAGCAAGCTTTCAAGGAGATAAAAGAATGTTTGATAAATCTGCCCGCGCTCACAGCTCCTCTTCCTGGTGAAACTTTGACATTATACCTATCAGCAGGAGAGCGCGCCATCGGCGCAGTATTATTGGTGGATCGCAAGGGAATCCAAACGCCAATATACTATGTGAGTCGGGTGCTGACAGATCCTGAGACGCGCTACTCCATCATGGAAAAGTTAGTTTTATCGCTAACACACGCGTCGCGCAAGCTTCATAGATATTTCAATGGTCATCCCATTGAAGTTCTGACTGGTTACAACATCCAGCAAGTCTTGCGACGCCCCGCGCTCTCAGGAAGGCTGACAAAGTGGGCAATGGAATTAGGAGAGCACACGATCTCCTATAAGCCCCGTCCAGCAATAAAGGGACAAGTCTTGGCTGATTTCATTGCAGAAGTCCCCGAAGGAAAAATTGAAGAGGCTCAGCGTGAGGTAGACCCTCCGCGAGCCAATGATGAAGAAAATGTTTGGAGATTGTTCACTGACGGAGCTTCAAACAATGAAGGGTCCGGCGCAGGCCTCAAGCTGGTGGATCCAGAGAATCATGAATATACTTACGCCATCAGGTTGGACTTCAAGAGCACCAACAATGAGGCTGAGTATGAAGCCCTGCTGGCTGGCCTGCGCATCGCGCAAAAATTCGGAGTTAAAAAGCTAGAGGCCCATGTTGATTCATACTTGGTAGCAGCACAGGTCAATGGCCTTTATGATGCCAAAGAGAACACCATGCCTCTATATCTAGAGCAGGCGAAAAAGCTCATCGAGCAATTTGACTGCTTCAGAATCATTCATATTCCGCGCAGTGAAAACAAATCTGCAGACACGCTGAGTAAGATGGCAACAACCAGTTTTGATCACTTTGGCAAAGATGTCAGGGTAGAAGTAATGAGCAACCCGTCGGTGGTAGCGAAGTCTGTCCTGGTAACTCATACAACCCCTTCATCATGGATAACTCCAATAATGGAATTCTTGAAGGAGGGAAAGGTACCAGATGATCGCGCACAAGTGAGGAAGATAAGACACAAGGCGCAGAACTATGAACTGCTTGACGGTACATTATATCGACGCTCTTATCTTGGGCCGCTCATGAAATGCCTAGATGCTGAGGAAGCAAGCTATGTGATCAGAGAGATACACGAAGGAATCTGTGGAATTCATGCTGGCCCGCGCATGGTGGTTGCAAAGGTAATGAGCGCAGGCTACTATTGGCCAGGCATGTACTTGGACGCTCTAAAGGAGATCCAAAAATGCAAAGCATGTCAGAGCTATGCGCCGAACACCATGCGGCCAAAGAACAACTTGATTCCAGTAACCTCAGCATGGCCTTTCCACAAATGGGCAATCGACATTGTGGGTCCCCTACCGCAAGCGCCTGGGCGAGTAAAATTTTTGGTAGTGGCAATAGACTATTTCACAAAATGGGTTGAAGCCAAGCCACTAGCAAAAATTACAGCCGAAGTGATGAAGCAGTTTATCTGGAGCCACATCATATGCCGTTTTGGCTTGCCCATGGAAATTGTGAGCGATAATGGCAAACAATTCACTGACAAGAAGATATCCAGCTGGCTCAAGGAATTGCGCATCAACCAAATTTTCACTTCAGTTTATCACCCTCAGGGGAATGGACAAGTGGAACGCGCGAACCAAAGCTTGTTAAATGGGTTGAAGAAAAGGTTAGAGGGAGAATCCCATTCTTGGGTCGAAGAGCTACCTAATGTCCTGTGGGCACACAGGACATTAAGCAAAACCAGCAATGGCGAATCCCCGTTCAGCCTAACCTATGGAACAGAGGCAATGATTCCAGCAGAAATTGGATGCCCATCCCATAGAGTACTCATGATGAACAAGATTGATAACGAGCGCGAAAGAAGGTTAGATCTCAACTTACTTGAAGGGCGCAGAGAGGCGGCTATCATCAGTGAAGCCAAATACAAGAAAAAACTGGAAAAATATTACAACCAGCGTGTGAAAGAATGCCACTTTAAGAAAAATGATTTTGTCCTTCGAAACAATGAAGCTAGCCGCGCGATACCCTCGGGAAAAATGTCCCCCAATTGGGAGGGACCTTATCAAGTCTTGGAAGAATTGGGAAAAGGCGCATATGCCTTAAAAGATTTGAATGGAAAGAAGATCCCACGCGCATGGAACGCGGCACAGCTTAGAAAATGTTTCATGTAAAAATGTCAAGTTTGTAATCAAGGCTTTTTCAGCCATTATGAATAATGATACGCGCTATCTTCTCTTAATGTGGATTCTATTACCTTTTTGCATACATGTTTCACACTTCCCTTTATTAATTTTGAGCAATATGACAACACTATATTGACATCAAAACAAAATAAAACGAAGTAAAACATACATGCGCAAACGCGTTAAAGAGTCTTAACTCTAAAACGTCAGGGCCTTAGCCCAATAATGTGAGCCTTAGCTCAAACAACTCACAACATCCATCCTACATGCTGCGCAGCCTGACCATAAAATACCTAAACACAACTAAGGCAAAGCAAATGCCAAAACATAGTTGTTAAGGTCTCAGGTCGAGGTCGCGCATAAAATTGTAATGGATATCTGAGTAACACATTGACGCGTAAGGCTAAAAAAAATCATAATTCCATAAACGCGCGATAACGTCGCGCAAAAGAGGAATAATGAAAGCGCCAAGACACGTGTCAACATAATCAAGATATGGCAAAATCACTTACAATATGACAAGGGTTAAGTATAATAAATTCCTTACAACCTTGTTCTTATATTCAACAAGCATATCTTATATAAAGAGATGAATGGGAATGCGCAAGATGCGAAGGAGGGAAAAACAAAATTTCATTCCAAAGCATTGAAATTTACAAGTTTACAAGATGAGATACAAACTACAAAAAAAAAAAAAAAAAAAAAAAAAAAAAAAAAAACATGAAGGGCTTCTCAAGTCTCCACGTTGACATCAGCCTCTTCATCATCCATATCATCGCCCTCGGCATCTGGCGCAGCCTGCTACTCGTCATCTCCAAACTGACCATAGTCAAGTTCTTCATCTTGAATGGAGTCTTCTATCACAACAGTGTCAGGAGCGGATCCTTTGGCCACGCCAGAGCCGCTAGCAACGCCATCATCGCCGCCGCCAGCCCCCTCGCACTCGTCAAGTAATTTCTTTAGCGCGACGAGATCGGGCTGGTCAGCAAGCGCGGATATCTGCAAATCATAAACGAAAATATGAGTACAAAAAGACTTAGAAAATAAGCCAAGGTAATCTCATTAAGGTTAAAATACCTGCGCAAGGATGGGAATGGGAGTATTCATATACTTCTCCCCCATCGCGGCCATCTCCGCGCAGGCAGCGGAGCACTGATAAGGGTACTCGGATGGGTTCTTCTTCAGCATGCCATATTCATAGCCATCCGTAAACCCTTCAGCTCGCCCCACCAAGCGCGCGGCAGCGTTGCAGTCCATCACAAGGGCCTGAAACTCGTCTGAGTATTTCATCGCGAAAGCGCAACGAGTCATGCCCTGTGAGATGAGCCAGTGGCGATCCTGCGCGAGGCCAGCAACAGACGTCTCGAGGGCAGGAACATGAGAGTTTAATAACTCAACAGTTTCCTTAGTCTTTTTCAGCTCCTCTTTGTCGGACGCTGCTGCCGCCAAGATTTCTTCTTTCTCCGCCCGCGCAGCATCAAGTGCTTCCTGGCTAGACGCTGCCGTCGCCAAGGCTTCATCTTTATCGGCCTGCGCGGCCGCCAGCTCCTTCTTTAGGCGCGCAACCTCACTCTCCAGTGATGATTTTTCAGTGATAGACTGGACAAGAGCTTGGTCACGCGCCTCCGACTCAAGCTCCAAGTCGCGCGCTCGGCGCGCGTACTTGGCCGCGTCCGCCTCCGCCGCCTGCAGCTTCTCCCGCGCCGCCTGAAGCTCATGCCCGCGCTTCACGAAGGCGCTGTTGGCACTGGCTCGGTTCTCACTGAGCTCTGCTTGGAGCTTCTCAGCTCTTTCGCGAGCATCAGAAAGATGCCAAGCAGACACCTTAGGCTCTTGCTTGGCTTCCGCAAGAGCATCACGTACTTTAACGTAATCAGAGCGAAGCTCTTGGGAGGCAGCAATGAAGGCCGACCCAGCAAACATATGATCATTGAGCAGGTCGTCGCGAGCGCGGTCCTCCTGGAACCTCCTTTCAGATGGAGGCACAGCATGAGCCCAGAATTCCGCACACACACCCATGGACTGAAAGGTGCTGTCTTCAGTAATATTCCATCTCGGGCGGTAAGTGTGATCGGCTTCCTGCAAAAACAAAGAAATTATCTAAGTCATCAAAACATTAAGACGGAAGTCCGCGCAGCGGAGCAAAAAACAACCTATACCTGTGGGGATGAAGCAGAAAAGTCAGCGCCAGCCCCACGAGAAGGCTCCGCCGCGAAACCTCATGGCGCTGCAGGGCTGGCGCAGGCGCCGTGGGAGTCTTCAGCATGAACCTCCTCATCCTCCTCTGAAATAGGCCTCTTCTCCTGCGACCTAGAGTCAAAATCAGTCTCGCGAGGAGGGCTGTGCGCAGGAGGAGGTGAGGGAGGTCTCGACGCCGCCAGGTCGGCGCGCAAAACGGCCTCCTGCTCCTTAGTAATCCCAATGAGGGGAGATTCATCGCTTGCAGGAGCAGGAGCAGAGCCAGCGGCGCTGGCGCCGGCACCAGGAGTGCCGCCAGAAGCTTGTACGCCAGCTACAGCTTCTATGAAAAAATCAACAAAAAGGAATGGTTCATGACTTGATCTAAAAGAAAGTCAGAAAAAAAAAAGAGCGAAATACGTACCCTGGCGCAACTCCGTTCGCGAAGCGAACATCGCCATGAAGTCCATTCTACCCTTCTTTGCGGGTAAAACGGGGGACTTCGAAGCGACCTCCGGCGCAGCCTCGGCATCTTGTTGCGCTGTCGCAGGCTCTACAAAAATTTGAGTGAGCAAAGATTCATTAGTAATTCTATCAGAATCGCGCTCATAGAACCATAAAAGATAAGCAAAGGATAAGCAAAATATACCTGTCGAAGGCGCAACACCACTTCCCTTTTCCGCCGCGAGAAGGGAGGAGGTAGCGCCACCATATCTCAAGTGGACAGGAGGTCTGCCCACTTTTTGAGGCAGGGAAGCCAAGGAAACCTTGGTGGTAAAACCCTGGGTTTTCCCAAATCCCCCCGCCTTAGTAGGAGGATCCTGAACAACAGGGGCATCATCCTTCTTCTGCTTCTTACTGCCCCTGCGCCAGTTTTCCCCTTAGCTTTACGCTTTAGTTGGGGCGGCTCCTCCTCCTCCTCCTCCTCTTCCGCGAGCTCCAGCTCGTAGTTTTCGAGCGCATCTACAATACACGCAACAGAAGTGTTAGCAAAATTTGGTATTATAAAGGAAAATGCATAACTACAAAGGCTTACCAGGCGCATCGCTGTCGAAGACAAATCCCAGATCAACAGGGATGAACATGTCATCAAAGCGATCAGAGAAACCAACCTCCCCAGCGCCGAGCGCGACGGATCCACCCTCCATGTGCTCATCATAGGCGGCATGGATATACTCCTTGGTGACTGCACAAAACAAGTCAAATGATATCAGCAAAAAGAATTATATTCGCGCAGAAGTAAAGCGATGAGAATAACTTACACAACCCGTCGACTTGGATAACGGGCTCGAGCGCGATGTCCGCCCACCTCTTGCTCATACCAACCCCCACCAGCGCCTCCTCACAAATGTTCTTGGCGGGGGATGGTTCGGCGGTCAGCTTATTAACCCAGGCGCCAGTTGGGTTCTTGAGGACACCCACATCCGCAGGCGCAGAAGATATCGCGCGCATGGTCATACGGATGGGGATCACACCAGCCCTTATGTAAAAGAACCTCTCAGACCAGTCATGAAGGCTCTTGAATGAAACAGTGGAGCACTTCACCTTTTGACTGCGAGGAACAAATGAGAACCAAGAATCTTGGATCTTGGGCTTGTAAAAATACTGAAAGCGCCGAGGGGTGGGCTCCTCGCGCTGGGATTTGCACATGAAATCAAAGTGAGTCATGCGCACAAGTCCAAACGGATGGACTTGTGATATATGAATCCCATAGAACTTCAGCAGTGCACCCACAAACCTTGTCATCGGGAGACGAAGGTTGCAGTGGGTGAAAAAATGGCTATATAGGGATATATAGCCGGCAGGCGGGTCCGCCGCCGTTTGCCCGGCTGCAGGCAACATGCAGCCAAACACAGGGAGGAAACCCTGAGAGGCGATAAGGCTGTCAAGATCAGCCTGCCTCAATTTGCAGGGGATTTCATTCCACCTCTTCACAGCCTTGGTCCTCCCTACCTCCTCCGATGAGACCTTAGTAGCCTTCTTCCCCTTGCCGGTCTTCTTCAACGTCGACATCACTAACGATTTCACACGGCAATGGATGGGGGAGATTGTGTTGTCTGAGCTATCAGACATACAACTGTGACAACGAACGAAGGTTGTTTCTGAGTAACAGATATTTGGGAAGCAGATCAAAGGTAATCAGAAGATAAAGAAAGAAAAGATATGAATAGCAAACAAGAAGATGAAGGATAAAAAAACTCTAAGGGCTGGTTTTTATAGGCCCAGGAGAGAGAAAAATGGGTGCTGAACGGACTTCACGCGCCCCCACTCGCAGGTGTAACCAACGCGAGCGCAACACGTGTCCATGACAACTGTGTGAGGGGACACGAAAAGAAATAATACAGCTGTTACCAGAAATCACGCGCCACCACTCGCAGGAACGGACCAATGCGACGCGACACGTGTTCCTGACACTCTGTGAGGGGACACGAAAGGCAACTGTAGCACCTCGAGCACACGAAAGGTCTGACACGTCTCCATCACTGACCCATGTCAGCAACAACCAACCACGTTCAGGGACGTTTCGTTTTCAACCAAAAGGATAGATCTTCGCGCAATGACGAGTAATAAGAAGAAAAAGACAAAACCCCTACTAAAAGAGCAAACTATTTAGTCTAACATCTATCTTACCTCGCTCGCGCGAGACAAGACACACATTAGACTGGGGGGCTTGAAGAGGTATGTACCCGCCTCAACACCGAGCGAGGCGGGTCAACCCACAAAGATACAGACAAGTGACTTGAAATCAAGACATTATGAAGGCACAAAGCCAAAACCTATGCGCATGGCGCATATCACATATGCTCAGGCATCATATGCCCAGGCACCACACATGCTCAGGCATCATATGCCCAGGCATCACATATGCTCACGCATATCACATATGCGCGTGGCGCATCCGCGCGTGGCGCATATCACATGCTCGTGCATATCACATCTGCGCATGAAACATCTGCGCGTGATAATAAAGAGAAGACCTCGCGCAGCCTCAGGATAGGCGCGTATCACACATGCACATAATCAACCTCGTCCTTATCCAAATCAGGATTAGGGCAACCTTGATTGTGCACGTCAGACAACCTTCCAGAAGGTATCTTTTTAAGGAATAAGAATATGCTGATGTTGACAGCTGCCAAATGAAAGGTGGACAACTCAGCATAACACATGTGCTACCACGTGATTACAACCAATGAGAAAGCACCAGGTGTCCCAGAGGACACGTGGCGCAGAGCAATTGGAGGAGGCCAACAAGGCTGAGCCCAATCAGGGGAAACCCTAGCACTATAAATACAGCATCAATTCCACAAGGAAAGATCATCCAGCAACTGACAGTTACAGCCAGTAACATACTCATTCATTCACATTCAATCATATTCAATCACATTCACTCACAAACAGTTACAGTCAGTAACACTCTCAATCACAGAAAACTACAGAGTATTCAGCTATTAAGCAATACTTTCCAGATTTTCTTACTCACACATTATTATCTTCTCCTACAAATACTTATTCTCACACCGGAGGGTTACCCCAAAGAGGACCCCTCTGTCCCTTTCTGAGGGGTAAGTTGACGGTGCTGTTCATTTTGTAGGTGGAAGAACACAGATCCAAGAAAACCATCGGTGAAAGAGTATAATCACACCCGAGGTAAGTAGATCGTCTACCAGTGAGTCGATCCACGTCTCTTCAATGATCATACATTTCCTCGTAACAGAGTTTCCTTGACTCGTCCCCCTAAATATGAACATTATCATATAATCGGGTGTTGTCACGGATTGTTGTGTTTCTATAATTTTGCCGGCAGGGCTGCTATATGGAACCCGTCAACTAGAAGAGCATATGATGTTGTGCCTAATGTGCCTGATGGGAAGGTATATGCTACCGTTTTAGGTTTTGGGGTTTGTCCGGTTACGAAGGACCCTAAGATTGTCAAGATAACATATGTTGAACATGGCATTGAATTGGAAAGTATAAGTAGCATTCCTTTTCAAGTTGATGTTTTTATGCTAAGCACGTGGGAGTGGAGAACTTTATCTAGAAATCTCCCTCGTTCGGTTTCCTTATGTAATTCGGTAGAAATTGATGGGATTGTTTATTGGCTTGCGACCGACCGGAATACAGTGGACGGTGAACCTTGTTATTCGATCATTTCTTTTGATATTACAAGTGAAGAATTTGGAGAAATAAACCTTCCGAATAGGTTAGCCAGGTCTCGACATTATATGATCATAGTGTCTAAACTAAGGGAGTCTCTTGTTCTTGTTGAAATGTCTAATCATGAGTCGAATAGATCTACACACAACTTATGGATGATGAAGGGTGGTTTATTTACACAGCTATACACAGTACCTGATCTAGAATACATAATAGGATTTAGACACAGTGGCGAACCTATAATTGAACGTGCATATGCTGATCATGGCGAACTTCTTGCTTATGAGCCACAATCAAATCACATGGACAATCTTGGATTTTATGGAGTGCAGCATCACTTTTGTGTTCATCCTTACATGGAAACTCTATTACTCCATGATCACCCAAATCTTACAGTTCCTACTTAGTGAGGTACATCACTTCATTTATACCGGGTGTTTGAGAAACTGAAATTATTGTTCTGTTTTGATTTTATGTTTTTATTGACTTGAATGTTGCTGCCAGCTTTTGAAGGTTCAAGAGCTTGTAGATGTTCTGTTGTTTAATCTTTTATGTGTTAGCTTTCATGTTTGAACGATGTTTGATGAATGACTATTATGAGCACACTATGATGTGAGACGTTGTGCTGGAATTAATCTTGACTTGTGGTTTTTATTATTGTTTTTATTATTTGGTTTAATTAATTAGTATGTTAGGTTGTTTTAGTTAGCGTGGTCATGTGATACGAGCAATGTCACATTGCCCAACCCAGCAGACCTGACCCGCTATTTATCAAGGACCCGAACAAACTAATGACCCAGTCAATAAAACAACTGTTTAAAACCATTGGATATTTCAAAGTTGTTATTTGCTTTTCCCACGTTTTATTTGCATGCATGTAGTTAGAGAGTGGTCCCACCACTACTCCGCTTTCAATATTTCTTGCACAAGTTTAGGATCTCATGTTTACATTATCCTACATCATTTCCTATTTAAGTTGTAACTTTGCATTGGAAAATTAGTGAAGGAAATTGTTCCAAAAGTCTTGTTCTCTTTTTCTTTTTTTAGAGTGTTTGACTACTATAAAAGGCTACATCATCTTGGTGCTTTCATTCATGTCTCAACCAACCTCCGCCATGTCGCCCCATAAGGATGTGTCAACTTCCTAGAATCTGCCACCACCAATTTCCGATCAATTAACCCACTTAATCACCGTTACCACAAATACTTCCAATTCCCAAGCGAACCTCACTGCACAAATCACTGCCCTTGTCCAAGCCACTACCAGTATAAATGCAAAACTAGACACTCAAACCGAAAACACCGCCCGTTTGATCAATCATGTAACCAAAATCACCGATCGATTATCACTGGAATCCGACGATGAAGAGACCTCACTCAATTAGA
Source organism: Bidens hawaiensis (assembly GCF_021521415.1). Classification (NCBI taxonomy): domain Eukaryota; kingdom Viridiplantae; phylum Streptophyta; class Magnoliopsida; order Asterales; family Asteraceae; genus Bidens; species Bidens hawaiensis. The sequence goes on along the minus strand of NW_027505310.1, from coordinate 71,625 downwards.
ACCTAACCCTTAGCGAACGCCGTCAACAAAACGATCGTTAAGGACCACTAGCCAACAACTTCAATCGCCACCCACGCCACCCGAAAATCACCCTCCCTCTATTCGATGGCTCCAACCCTCTCGGATGGATCTTTCAAGCCGATAATTATTTTATGTATTACAACGTGCCTCCCGGAGAACGTGTCTCCTTAACCGCATTCCACTTCATCGGTGATGCACTTTTGTGGTGACAAAACCAAGCTAATAACGACCTTTTAGGTACCTGGACGGATTTTAAACGACAAGTTGAACTCCGTTTTGGTCCTTCAACCTACGAGAACCATGAAGCTACCCTCTTTAAGCTTCAACAAACATCCTCGGTTGCCGAATATCAAACCAAATTTGAGAAAATCAGCAACCGAACCACCGGTTTATCCCCACAAACCCTACTCAATTGCTTTATTTCAAGCCTTAAACCAGACATCCGATCAGAATTGGCAATTCTTAAGCCCACCACACGGCATGATGCATGTGGACTTGCCAGACTTTTGGAGGATAAGCTACACCTTTAAACCTATCAACCCAACATCTTTTACCCGTCCGAAACTCCTCATTTGTTGCCCTATCTCTACTACAAACACTTCCCCATCTCATCCTGCTGTGGTTACCCACCCCCTGTACCCTCGCCACCGGCCACTCCAACTCTGCCAACTGCTCAACTGTTTCTGCACCCACTTTACCTACTGCTCGTTTGACGCCGGAACAACTACAACAGCGTCGTGCTGCGGGCTTATGTTTCCATTGTCCCGAAAAATACTGACCCGGACATCGTTGTAACCCTCCTCAATTTATGCTCCTAATCGACAATTTTTCCGACGACCCACCTGTCACTCACGCACCTATGTGAGGATTCGTTTATAGTTCCCTGTTTTCTAAGCCTCACACTAGCCCTGTACTTTGGGTTTGCGCCATCGACTTCCATGCGCCTCACCGGGTTCATCCACAATCACCCGATTAGCATTCTCGGGTAGCACTCACAACCTCATTCAGCCTCATGTGGCCTCATTATTGCAATTAGCGGTTCAACCCCCTTCACCCTTCCCGGTTCTCGTTGGCAACGGTGAACCCATTCAGTGCAAAGGATTTTGCCCCGCTATTCTTATGACCCTGGAAAGCACTTCATTTCAGGTTACATTGTTCTTGTTGGCTTTCAAAGGATATGAGCTCATATTGGGTTTTGATTGGTTGCGTTCCTTGGGTCCAGTTATCGTTGACTTCTCCGTGCCATCGCTTACTTTTCGTCACAAGGATATGATCGTCACTTTGAAAGGACTCCAACCATCGACCTCTAACACCGTTCTATCCGTGGTTAAGATCGCCGACCTTGAGGACAAGGTCGTTTCTCTAGGGGACGGAATTGATACAAACAATGTCGCACTTGGCCCAACCCAGCAGACCCGACCCGCTACCCGAATCAGCTAATGACCCAGTCAACAACACAACCGTTTAAAACCATTGGATATTTCGAAGTTGTTATTTGCTTTTCCCACGTTTTATTTGCATGCATGTAATTAGAGAGTGGTCCCACCACTACTCCACTTTCCATATTTCTTGCACAAGTTTAGGATCCCATGTTTACATTATCTTATTCCATCATACCCTATTTAAGTTGTAACTTTGCATTAAAAAATTAGTGAAAAAATTGTTCCTAAAGTCTTGTTCTCTTCTTCTTTCTTTGGAGTGTTTGCCTGCTTCAAAAGGCTAGCTACATCATCATGTTAGGTGAGTTGTTGGAGAAGTAGTCCTAGGTTGACCTAGTTAGGTGGGATATGGACGTTGTGATGCATGGGTCCATTGTCTCTCTCTCTATATCTCTGCATATATTTTGTTCAACACAAACACATAGACCTAGTATTAAACTCAGTTTAATAATCGAATAAATTTGGACCTGGTACCAACAAATTGTTCTTGTAATATGTACCTTTTTTCACAGCCTTGGGAAGTCTAATTGAGATGACTGTACTTTTATTATGTATGAATGAGAAACATTTTACTGGACAATGGTCCCAGTATGTTCTTTTATATTCAAACAAAAGAAATTATAATTTTGTCAAAGGGCCTAGGTTTTGGATAAGAATGCAAATCCAGACCTAAGTGTCATCTAACAAAATCTAGGTGTGTTAGCGCATCAACTTATTTATGTTCGCTACTGTTAGTTTGTTATGCAACAGGTCGTTTGGGCTATTTTTGAACTATGATTAGGAATAGATTTAATTTGTGGGTGGCTACGATTAAACATATTTGAATTTCATGGTTGTATAATACGTTACATGGGTTTTATTTGTTCTTTTAAGATGCAAATGCGCGAGTACTAATGTACACAACGTTTAAACATGGACCATGGGTCGTGAATATACATGCCCACAAACAATTGATGCCTGGTGCAAGCTTCAATGTTGAAAATTGAATATAAAAGTCAACATCAAACCTGAAATGGCTTAGAAAATCTCTTGTAAGGCTTCTTGTACCCGGTTAGTTGTTTGCGATCCCAGCAACTAGGCAGGCTTGCTTGAACCCAGCTCGATTTTAGTGGTTGTGTTTTTACTTGTACCAAAACTTTATCTGAGATAATGAGACATGTAAACTGATAGGTACTTATGAGGTTTTCAACCTTCTTTTTTTCCTTACATGAACCTCCATGAAATTCACTTACGAATGAGCGTACTCAATTGTTAATTAGTGTGATATTTTATAGTTCTCGTGGTCATTTTTCGCAATTCTCATTTTGACCGTTGGTCAAAGTTAGGTTTATATTTTGAGAGGTGAATTCGTCTATTAGAACCATTGTTTACATAATTGGACCGGACCGAGAGTCACCTAGCTACACAACCGGTCAATTTCAATACTACTGAATCACTTTCATTTGGGTAATTGGGTTATAGTGTGGACATTGGAACTTCAATTGGTGAACCGAATTAGTGGTTGAACCGGATTTTCAATCTTCATATTTTGTTAATATTACCAAAAAAATTCGAGTGAGAAACAAGATCAGAAACTCATGTTAACTTCAGCAATGACTACACATGCAATGTCAAGACAAAATACAATAATCTTTCACTAGTTAATTTATAGATTCCAGCACTTTTTTTTGTAATTTTCAAACTCTTATATTGAAATCTAAAACAAAATTTTTTATAAAGGTAATATTCTTCAAGGAAAAGGTTTCTCAAAATCAAAATCTATTCAAAGAATATGGTTTGATTTATACTAAAAATGGTTAAATGCTTTGGACTATTTCGATTTTGTAAGGGAAAGATGACTTGCATTATGATTTGGAACATCTTTCCTATTGATTTTGTGGAATGGCGCACTTTTAATATGATTATATGATAGAAAAGGCTTAGATTTTTATTAATTATTTGGCTAGTATTATAGCCTTTGGCATTACAAGAGGCAAGAGATAGTGAAGTTTATAAATTTGAGATTATAACAAAGCATTGAGCATTCATTTACATAGTAAATGAGTTGTATATTGGTTATGACTTGTGTTTGTTATTATCCTTAATACAAACTGTGTCTGCATCAGTTCAGGTCAACTTCTTTATAAACATACTAGTTAGCATATCACATAAGCTTTTCTTTCATTCTTTTCACAAGCACATTTTACCTACAACAATAACATATTCATTCTTCTCACAAACAACCTCATAATTTCTACATTACCAACATTGGGGACCCACCAACCACCATTCTTCACCATCCTTGAGGAAGGATCTTCAAGGATAGATGACATCGACCTCAACCTTCACAATACTTGTCTTTTCCATCCTTCTCATAAATCTCCTCCACATAAGCCATGGATGGCCTGATGCGAAAGGTCTAAGATGGAGATCCGTCATAGATTTCAATCTTGAAAAATCACTAGTATAAAACATGCCTAAGGTGTGGGGATTTTGGCTTAAAGATACGGTCGAAGGACCACACCTTATAGCCTCGTATCTCTTGATATTAGAACCACAACTTCAGGTAATTACAAGGGAACCACACCTTTTGTAAATAGACAACCGGACATTTGACTTTTGATAAGGTGAAATACCGTGTTTTTTTTTCAGTTAACTAGAATTATGAAAACACAGTATATTAAAGCTGATATAATAAAACCCAATAAACGCGAAGATATATGCTTTAAGCATGAAAATTTTATACAAAAAAGTTTTAAATATACAAAGAAGTTTTATAATACCACAATTATATAGGTTTAAAAATGAAAGTAATATACAATAACTTCCCGAGCCGATGCCTTCATACTTGCAACCCGAACCGACATCTTCATACTTGCAACCTTTGTCAACTTGTTCACCTGAAGTCCCGAACCGTAAACATTAGCTAACAAAACATATATATATATATATATATATACCCTCCTCAGACCCTACCATAGCATTGCTATTGGTGGGATATACTGAGTACGATGATGATGATGATGATATATATATATATATATATATATATAGAATCAAAATAAAATCATACCAATCCAATATTTTTTATGATTAACTTAGTCAATGTATTGAGGTAACAAAAATCAACAAAATCAAATCAAATATGAATCACCTAAACCACCAAAGATTTAATTAAACACTATGGGGAAAGATAATCAAATCATATTAAAAAATGGGCTTAAATATTAGGCAACTAAAATCATTAACAGATGAACGGTTGATATATTTATAAAAATGGGAGTGAAACCTCCTCAGGTTATTCGGTTAACCTGAAATTTGAAAACCCAAAACGATTAACCAAACCAAACCAAGTAAAATAGTAATTGCCAATTCTCCTAGACAACGAGGGATGATTCCTTTAAGTTGTTGTGTGCAACATCCGAAATTTGGAGGTTCGAATTAATGCATAGAGATTGAGGAATACCTCGTGTGAAGTCAATTTGTGTATCCTGAAAACCACCAATGATGTAAGTTTTTCTCCTATTGATTTGGGTATTCTTCCGCAAAATACATTATCACCCAATTCTAAGATTCCCAACTCAATTAAATTCCATTATTCTCGAGGAATTTCACCATTTAAGTTTAACAAACCAAATGATTAAATATTCCCTATAATAGTTTTTGATGGGTTAATCGGGTGTGTGTAATCTGATTGGAGTGGCTTGAGGTTAGGAGGGTTAATCGGTTTCAGTTAAAACGATGGGCAAACTCTAAGATGAGACTTTTCATGAAAGAGACGGCTAAAGTTCAGTTAAAGTACTAATCTCAAAAACTCATTCACATTAAGCAAATAATTACAAGTAAAATAGAAAATATAGAACAAAATAACAAATTAACTAAGAAAAATAAGTTGCGGATTATGAATAATGTAATACTGCCTATGATCAACAGAGATGTCTATATGAGATGATGCAGATAATGAAGTTAGAGCAATCTTGGATGAGGTACTTGACTTTTACGCTGTGTTCCGGAGTTCATTTATTGATGGAAAAGAAATGAAATGGAAGGAAAGAAAGAAAAAAAATTGTTGTGTTCCAGAGGTTTATTTTAAAGAAAGGAAATTGAAGAAAATTGTGTTCCTGAGTTTCATTAAATGAAAGAAAAGTAAACAAATAGAAGGAAAATAAAGAGAAATAAAGAGTAAGTTTAATGGAAATGTTTTCTTTTCAATTTGAAAAGAAATGTAAAGAAAAAAAGAAAGGAAACGGAAAAGGGGAAAGAAAATTAAAAGAAAATTTTCCTTTATTTTCTTTTCTCATATAAAATTGAACTAGGGAATAGAGTGTTAGTGAAGGCAAATCCTGTCTTTTGAGAAACATAGGGGACTGTAAAGTCAAACCTGACCCGTTTAGTGCAAGTGTTGCAACTACTACGCCTTTGCAAGGGGATTCTATAATCTTCTTAACTTGTAGAACTTGCAAACAGTTAAACCTAATAACAAAGAAATCATGTAGCAAAGGATGAAATTGTGAAAAATAACAAGAACTAAACAATAGAAAAAAAATACATTATGCAAATGATACAATATATTGTTGAAAGTATAAAATTAATAGTCACATTCTAATACCAATTCAATGTTTTATTATGAGGTATTGTATAGATAAATGTGAGTGGGCTTTGGACATGGATAGCTGGAAGCTAATGGGCTAAGTAGGTCGGATGATGTTGCAGGTCCAAGTGTAGTTGGTCAAAGGCCTGTGATGATAAGTCATTATCTCCATGTTTATATAATATGTTTTATGAATAAAATAATTTGGGGCACATATATCACTTGAAGATTCATTCCTAGCCTAAATTTTTCGCTTAAATTATTATTCTATTTTTAATGAAAACGTATTTATGTAAGTGTAATTAAACAATCCATCCTTTAATCAAATGCTAATTACATAAATTACCTGGATTAAAATGTACAGGTACTTATGCCAATATAATTAAAATATTTATATCTTTAATTATATCAGATCTACTAGTTTTTTTATTAAATCAATTTATACACATTTTTGAATGTAGGAGATGAATACGTGAAATTCAATTAATGGTATTTATAGATTTAAGTTTATAAAGACAAGAAATTATGAATGAATAACAATTTTGTTTTTACATATTCATTCAACCTCCATGGATCATTGATTTTTTATTTATCCTTTTCAAAATAGTATTTTATGCATGCTAATTTTATATATGTGTTCCTTTTGTTTTATGTCATTCATAATAAAACATCTTATCATATTTTGTTTGAATTCACTACTCCATTAAAAAAATATAATTACAACTTATAAATCACTAGGTGCATCTTTTTCATGATTATGAAGAAATTGTATGAGAAAACACCAAGTATTCGTATGAGTATTCCATTAGAAAATATAATTATAGAATCATTTAATTTGATAAGATATAGGTTTTTTTCCCTTAAATTTATTCATCGCGTATTCGTATGAATATTCCATTTGAAAATATAATTTGAACTTATAAAACCATTTAATGTGATAAAATATAGGTTTTTCCCCTTAAATTTAATCATTTAATTTATATAGCTTAATTATATTTCTTTTAAGCATCTCGTGCATCACACATGTTCTAAAGCTAGTTTTAGATATAACACTTGTACTCTCTCTCTCTCTCTCTCTCTAAAAACAAGTTGTTAACGAGTTTTCTAGATCTGGGGTTTGTTCTTTATCATCTTGATCTCAACTATTGCTCGTTAGATCTTGAGGGTTTGTATACAAATCATCATATTAATGATTTGTGAGTGATCAAGACATTGTAATCTTGTTTTGTGTTGGTATTATTGATCAAGGAAATTAAAGTTATGTTCATCTCTTCTCTGATTATCATTTTTAACATGATATCAAAGCTTAACGAGCTCAGATTCTTGGGATTCCGCTATTAATTCGATATTGATTGCAAAAAATTAGGGTTTAAATTCAAAACACTAATTTTTGGGCTTTTACTATCTCGGGTGATTGCGCTTGGATCTTATGTATGACGGTGTCTATCACGTGGTTCTTATATTGATGATGGTTCACGATTTTCTTTGCCGGATTTTTTTTCTATCGAAGATCTTTAACCCTAAGTGAAGGTCGTAGATCTTGACTCTTGGAAGGAACACCCTAACTTGGGCGTCCCTTGGTGAGTTCGTTCCTATTTCTTGTAAAGACTGTAACATGAATTAATTGTTTAGGCATTTTGGCTGGTTAGGTGTTCCAGTGAGTGATAAATGGGAGAGACACCCCCTATTTTAAGTGTTGCATTCTTTAATTGTTACATATTGATTGATCTTTGTGTACATTTGTTTTGTTAATTGTAAGTATGGGTGATGATGCTTCTAGTTCTAGTACTTTGATTAGTAAGCTTGATGCTAGTGATCCGATGTATTTACATGCTAGTGACTCTAGTAGTCTCACTATAAACTTGGTTAAATATTATATAAAAGGATCCAATTACAATAGAGAGATGGGTAAGCGGGCAACAAGTTGCGCCGCAACCCCCCCCCCCCCCTTTTGAATGGCAAACACGATCCTACTGAAAACAAAGTTATAGTTCTTTTGCGTTGATAAGTTACTGTGCACGACCCGTTGAACTCTTTTAAGAAACATAATATCTTCTGGGCAAAGGGACCCAAATGTATCAAAATCAAAAGGAATGAAGACGTGTTGATTCTCGGCACATGCCTTCTTATGCTTAGAAATTTTTCCTTATTTCGCCTTCAACGCAACATGCCTAACAACAAACTAGTGTATCCCTGAGCCCAACAAGCGGATACTTTAGTAAGGGTCTATACAAGCGTGCTACTCCCTACCCATCTAAACACAAGAACATTTGTTGGCTGGAGAGTAGACCTCCCTTCAAAAGGATCCTTTAGGGAATTCACAGGAACTTGTTTCTTTTGCCTAGATCCCCGCTTGTAGGGCCCCATTTTGTATTTTAGTCTTTTGTATTTGTTTGATCTATTCACGATGTAATTTTTTAGCTTGTCAGTTTGTTTATTGTATGTTTGGTTCCGAGGCCATGTAGTTAAAGCCCATTGGGCCGTTTATAATGAAAGACAAGGATGATATGTCTTGCACTATAAAGCATACACATGCAACACAACCTTTTGCAAAAACTTAATCTTATCCTCTCACCAACTCTTTCCCTACTCCATCTTTATTTCTATTTCAGCTAATAACGAAACACCCACAAAATCTGAGATTTTGGTTGGCCACAAGTGATTTCTGCTAGCTTGTGGTTAGAGATTGATTCAAGAACTAGTTGTTTGATCCGTTATTAGGACCTACAATTGGTATAAGAGCTTTCGACTATACTAGTTGTAGTTCTTGGGTCGCAACCTTAGATTTTGGTGTTCTTAGTGTGTTTAGTACTTGTTTTCAAGTGTTAAAGTGGGTTTTCGGGCTTACTTGTGTGTATACAAGCTTGAAATAGGTGTTAAAGTGTTATTTGAAGCTTTTGGGTTTGTTAGAATTGTGTTCTTGAAAGTGTTTTGATTCAAGAAGTATGCTTGGTTAAGCTTGGAAGTGTGTATTTCAACACTTACAAAGTGTTCATCGGGTTCTTGTTAGATTAATCGAGTTTCTATAAATAGAAAAAAGTGTACTGGTCTGAAAATCCATGCATAAAGTGAAAATTGTACTTTTTGGAAATTCCAATCGAGTAGAGTTACAAACCATTCGAATCAAGTTTGCAAACCAAACGAATCGAATCTAGAAACTAACCGAATCAAGTTTAGAATCCAATCGAATCGATATCTATTCGATTCGATTCATTTTTCAATTCGATTTGATTCAAATTTCTATTCTATTCGATTTGATTCAAATTCTCTTCGATCCGTTTACCATTCGATTCGATTCTCTTAATTCGATTCGATTCAACACATACTCAATCTTTTTATACTTGGAACTTTTATATAGAATCTGTTTCATTCCAAACTTGTTCAAGAAGATGGTAAATGATCTCAAGATGTTAAAAAGTTGCCTTATGTTGGAAAATGAGGCTGTAACCACCACAAAACCTCCAATGTTGATGTCTTTTGAAAGCAACTTTGATGATTTCAAGTGGAGATTCTTAAAATACATAAGAATGACTGATTGTGCTCTTCTTAGATCTATTGAGAATGGTCCTCATAATCCTACAACCCTAACACCTGAAGGACAAGTTGATACTCCTCCTGAAGGTTATGGGGATGATGATAAGAAACTGCTTCTTGAAGATGAAAAGGCTTATGGTGTGTTAAGTGTGTGTCTATGTGCTGATATATATCAAACGTTGAGAGAACACACCACTGCCAGAGGACTTTGGGATGCCTTGGTTGAGAAATTTGAAGGAAATCTGGAGATGAGGAATAGCATAAAAGAAATGTTGAAAGGAGTATTCAACATGTTCAAGGAGTTGGAAATCTCATTGGGAGATTTGAGAAGTTGATCACCAAAATGAAAAGCGACGGAATCAACAATGACATGCCAGAGATTAACTACAAGCTGCTGAAATCCCTAAGGTATACTTGGAATAGCCGTGTCATTACCATCAAGATAACAACCAATCTGAGTGTAATTTCTCTGCGAGACTTGATTTCCACCGATATGTCTTTTGAAATGGATGACATGCTTAGGTTGAACAATCATGTTAGATCTCTGAATAATGCAGGTTATGGAATTAGCTCTACTTTCCTTAGTCAATCACATCCAACTGTTCATCCCGTTGACGGTGTTAAGTTGTACACTACTCACAATGATAACAACAAAGCCTTCAAGACTTGAGCAAGTCAGCCAACTTCATCTATTACTCAAGTTCATTCCAAGATGTTGTTAACAAAGTCGTTGAACAAGCTCTCAAGGCTCAAGGGATACACAAATCAGGAAACTATAAAAACTAGCAATTCAAGTAAGTCTGCTCCAATTGATGATTGTCACGTTGCACTATTCCACCCCTTTATGGCCAGTCATGAAGAATTGATGCAAAGAAATTTGTTACCTCCGTCCTTCCAGCAAGGGGATATTTCTGACATCAACGAAAAGGACCTTGAGAAGATGGATATCAAGTACCATATGGCCATAACAGTTCACAAGGCCACAAACTTCATGAAGAAATAAGGGAAAAACAGCTTCAGAGACTCCAAAAACAAGAGTATCGGGTTTGATAGGGATCAGCTTCGTTGCTACAATTGCAACGAACTGGGACACTTTGCAAGAGAACGCGCCAATCCATCAAAACCTGCAAATGACATCAAATATTAATGAAGTCTCTGACAGTGAAAGGGGGAAAGAGAAATGATAAAAGGCCAATGGGTTAAAATTCGGGTCAAAGAGTTCCACGTATCGATCAAGGAAGCTCCAACAAAGAAAACTCAAGCTCAAGCACCAAAGCCCTTATCACTCAGTCTGCTGAACCAAATTCATCGGATTGAGAGGATCATCAATTCACTAAGCTGATAAATCCGTTGAACCTGGCTGGAATGGCGTTTGTGAATGAAGAAAAAGCTGCTTCAAGTTCTACTCCAGGAGAAAACCATGCCACTCTTGAAATTCCCAAGGTACACAAACATATTTGCTCTCAAGCTTGTAGTAACAAAGTAGAATACTACAAACTCATAATGCCACTGTAATTAAAAAGGACTTAGGCATTAAACTCCTGAGTGATGAATATAAGAAGTCTGACAAGATATACACCACTAGAAACAAAACTCATAATTATGACATGACAAAATTGCACGTTAAACTGTTTCAATATAACAAAACATTTGAGTTTCATGAAAAATGAATAGTCGAGTTAAATGCTAAAATTTAGAAACTTGAACTAGAACTTTCTCAAAGAAAAATAACTGTGGACAAATTTGAGATGATGAATGATACATTAAAAAGCATCATTGGAGAACATATGGGGTGGAAACAAAAGACTGGTTTGGGGTATGAGTTTGTGGCAATTCCACCGCTGTTCGATGACAACTACACATCCCTACCTCACTTTAGTTTCAATACCCCTCCCAAGGATGAAATGGTCTATGGAGTTGGTCAAGTGCCAAAACCAAAGATATTTGTTCCTCCCATTTCAGAAACAGTTGATCCAATGCCATTGCCTGCTGATTCTAATGGTGATTCATCTTGTTCGGAAGGTAGTGTAAAAGAAAGTGGGTTGTGAAAAAGGACATGAGTTGTGACGTGAATAGAGTGTCAAATTCACCTTTTGTTTCTAATGTGAATTTAAAATCATTTGCTAGTTTTGTTTGTAATTATAACAACACTATTTCCACCCAAAATACATTGTCTTCATATTTTGATGTTGATGTAACTCGCGAAAGTATTAATGTTGGAACTTCTCACATTAATTTGAATGAAAATGTTGATGTTATTTCATATAGTGATTATGAAACTGTTTATGGTGAAAAGTTTGTTGATGATTGTGAAAATTGAAAAAGGCCTATTGATGTGAACATATCAAGTTGTTCATCATCAAGTTGTAAGTGTGACGATAGTTTAGAAAAATATAAAGTTTTCGAAAATGAAAATGCCCGTACTTCATGTAAATATGTTCCACCAACTAAACTATCATTTTCAAAAACAATTAATCAAGTAAGAAATCCTCAGCCATAAAACATCTATGACAACAACTATTATGGTCATTATCAAGAGAATTACATAAATTCTAATTATGCAAATGCTTTTGGTAATTGTGGTTATGGTCCTAATAGCTTTTACAACCATGTTCCTTTCCAAGGAACACCTTTCCTACTACAACAACCATATGATAGTTCGGATGAGTTCTATGGTGTTCATAGAAGAAAATGTTGTTTTGTTTGTGGTAACCCACCGTACCTTGCAATATAGTGCAAGAACTGGCATAAACAACATATAGAAATGAACAGTCAGTTTAATCAGCCCCGTTCTAAATCTACATCCAATACAAGAACAAGGACTAGTGAAATGGAAGTGAGATCCAAATACTCTAACAATGCTAGAAAACCTTTTTGGATAACCAAAAGGGAAAGATCAAAAAGGAGTTCCAAGACTGAAAAGTCTAAATACTCACAAAAAACAAGTAACGAGAAGGATCCAAAGATCGAAAGATCTGAGGTAATTGTTTTTAAAAACAAAAGAGAGATGGTCCATAATATCTTCTAAAAACAAGAAACATGATTCTGCATGGATTCCTAAGGACTTTTCTTCATATTTAGACTCACCACAATCTTTCATTTTAAAAGAAAATAAAATACAATTTGGTGATTTCCTTGTTAACCTTCCTGAGATAACTGAGTCTCAGAACCATGTCTAATTAAATACTAATGTGTGTAGGGTTAGTCAAAAAGTCCTGTCAATAGTATTTTCGTACTTAGACAGTGGTTGCATGATCACATGATTGGAGACGAGTCCTTACTGTTTGACGTTCAACCGTTCTATGGTGGAAACTTTTCTTTTACTGGTGACATAGAAGGGAACATAACAAAGAGAGGAAAAGTTTCAAACGGTATCTTAACTTTTGATGATGTCATAATAGTGGAATAACTCAATCACAATCTGCTCAGCGTCTCACAAATATGTGATCGAAAGTTCTCCACTTTATTCACAGAAAATGGATGATTGATTATAGAACCAGGTTTCAAAGTCCCAGAAGAATGGATTTTGATACATACTCCGAGGCATAACGATGCTTATATATTGGACATGAGCAGCTCATACTCTCGTCGAACTGTTTCAGGTTTAATCTTGGAAGCCTCAGAGAACGATTCATCATTATGGAATAGACGCACTGGCCATGTGAACTTTAAAATTTTTAACAAACTTGTCAAATGTGAACATGTGAGGCTTTCTCTTGAAACTTTCTCTTGCATTGAAAAATATCTTTCGTGCTCTGAAAGCAAGCATCACAAGCTCCCCTTCTGGCCCAAGACTGTCAATTCCATAGTTTCTATTCTTCAGTTGTTACATATGGATTTATTTGGTCCCATTCATCTATTGGTAATAGGCACCATTTTCTTGTTGTTACTGATGATTTCTCGCATTTCAGCTGGACTCTCTATCTAGGGCATAATGATGAAACCACACAGGTTTTAATCAAGTTCATAACTTTTGTGGTTAATCAAACTGATAAGAAAGTGAAGTGTATTAGAAGCGACAACAGAAACTGAGTTTTGCAACAGATCAATGGATGACTTCTGTCATTCAACGGGGATAAATCATCAGTTAAGTGCCCGGTACACTCCATAACCTAATAGGGTTGAAAAATATCGTAGCAAAACATTGATCGAAGATGCAAGAACTATGATGTCAGACTCAAAGCTTCCATTGTTTTTCTAGGGTGAAGCAATCAATTTGCATTCTTCATACAAATTCGTATGATAAATAATAAGCTCTTAAAGAAGACTCCTTTTGAAGTCTATTATAAGACCAAGCCGCAAGTCAACTATTTGGATGTCCATGCACAATACTCCATACAAGTGCTCACCCATATCCAAAATTTGCTAAGAAGGCGGGTGAGTGTTATTTTGTTGGATATGCAGCCAATAAAACCGCTTATCATGTCTACAACAAGAAGACTAAAGTGATTATGGAATCCTTCAATGTTGACTGGCAAGAGCTTAACCCTATTGATGCACGCATGGGACCCAACTGGTTGTTTGATTATGACTATTTGTTTAATCAGTTTCGTGGCATGTCTTCCTCACCATCAACAAGTGCCCATGTTCTAGCTTCTATACCTGATCATGTGCTGATTCAAGCTATTTCCAACAGCTTAAATGACATCAATTTGTCTAATGGACCTTCCAACATAAATGTATCGCCTGCAGCCCCTCCACTAGTTGTCATCAATCCTGCTCCTCAACCTGCTGATACAACTGATTTGGTAACCCTTGAAGATGTTTCTGATTCAGATGACTTGTTCTTGTCAGTTGACAATGTGGAACAAATTAAGACAAAACCCGCAACATATATTCAAGCAGCACCGAGTGTGGTTGAATATGTTCCCACACCTCCCTCTTCAAATGATAATATTCAGGTTGATGCTACTGAACAACGTGCTAATGGTGCTTCTGACAACACTGCTTCCAATCTTGTTCCTGCAGTTGTTGTTCCCTTCATTGAAAATCTCTAGGATGGCCCTATTTTTCAAGAACATGTGCTTGATCAATCAGACATTGTTCAGCCGTCCACTGATATTCTAATTAATGTTCCACACATACTCCATCCCATCGAGAGCCTGATAATTGACCTTCAAGTGGAACAAGTCGTTTAAGTGGAAGACATTCCTCAGTTGCCCATTCATCAGTCACACCCAACAAAAACATCATTGGCTCTCCCTCAGCCGGCATCGAAACAAGGAGCAAATCGGGTAACATTAACATATGTATTTTTGCTTGTTTTATTTCACAGGCCGAACCTAAGGACTTCAAGGTAGCTCTCAAGGAGATTTCTTGAGTTGAAGCTATGCAAGAGGAGTTGTTATATGTTTAAGAAGCTCAAAGTGTGGAAGTTAGTTAAGAAGCCAGAAAACAAGAAACCGATTGGTACAAGATGGGTATTCAGAAATAAGAAGGATGATAAAAGGGTAATCCCAAGAAATAAAGCACTGCTGGTAGTTCAAGGCTTCTCTTAACGGGAAGGTCTTGATTGCAGTGAGGCTTATGCTCGTATTGCTAGGCTCGAGGTAATTCGTCACTTCTTGGCCTATGCTCCATACATGAACTTCAAAGTATAACAGATGGATGTGAAGATTTCTTTCTTGTATGTGAAAGTGAAAGAAGAAATTTACATCAAGCAACCACCAGGTTCTGAAAAACCTAAACGTCCAAACTACGTTTACCGTCTTGATAAAGCTCTCTATGGCATTCATCAAGTACCTAATGCTTGGTATGCTACCTTAGCAAAACATCTTTTGAAGAATGGCTATAGAAGACGTATAATTGATCAAACATTCTTTATCAAGAAGGTATAGGATGATAGACATTATCTTTGGATCAGCGTGTGATAAGCTGTGTAGCTAGTTTGCAAAGGTCATGCAGAGTCGATTTGAAATGAGTTCATTGGGGAAATTACTTCCGTTTTGGGCCTTCAAGTTGAACAGAAGACGGACGGGATTTTGATTCAATATGAGAAATATGTTCACGAAATTGTTCAGAAGTTTGGGTTCAAGGATGTCAATTCCTTTGTCACTCGGATTGCTACTGTATCAGTGTCTGCTCTAGATCCATCGGGAAAATCAATCGATCAACAGCTTTATCGGTCCATGATTTGCTCCCTAATCTAGCTTACTGCAAGCAGGCCGGACATTATGTTCCCTGTCTGTCAATGTGCAAGATATCAATGCGATCCAAAAGAGTCTCACTTAACCGTTGTCAAGTGTATCTTTCGGTATCTAAAAAGGAAAGCATTGTTTAGGTCTTTGGTATCCCAAAGATTCTCCTTTAGTGTTGCACGCATGGGCTACAATCTTTATAGAAAATCAACTCAGTCCTAGGCGGTCCAACTCGGACCTAGGCGGCTCTACTCGGCCTAGGCGGTCCAACTCGGTCTTAACAAAATTTAGACTTTTATTAAAAAAACTCAAATTCTCCAAGAGCCCACCACTGCTTTTTTTTTCCTTTTCACGCTAAGACGCAACCTAATTTCTGTTCTAAACTTGCAACCACCATTGTTATCATCCGATTCGAAGTTCTAAACTCGCAAACCTCTTATTTGAGTTCGATTGCTTTCATCAACTGAGACATGCTCTTGAACTAATATGTGCGTGTTATTAATCATTTTTGTGTTTTTTTATTTGTATTTTATAGAATATTTAGTAAACTTTTCATATTTGACATACATATAATCTCCGAAAAATGAATTTCTTAGCCTAGACCGAGTACTCGCAACTCCCTAGTCGACCGCCCTGGGAGCGCCTAGCGACTTTTGCAACATTGTCTGCTGCTCACAAGAGATATGGATCCAGCATCAGCGGTTGGATTGCAGTTTGAATTTCTTTAACACCCCTATCAAGTGTGATAACGAAGCAAAGGTTTGTGTTGTCAAAAAACCCGGTCCAACACTCTAAGACAAAACATATTGACATTCAAATGCATTTCATTCGTGAGTGTTATGACCGGAAACTTGTCAGTATTGAAAGAGTCCACACCGATCACAACTTTTCAGATCTTTTCGCTAAAGTCTTTGATCATGCCCGATTTTTATATCTTGTAGAGTTATTGGATATGATTTTTTTTGATTAAATTTCTTTTATCTTTTTAAGTTTTAAAATTGTAAATATATTTAAAATATTTCACAATTTTATAGAGAAAATGAGTTAAGTATAACTTATCAATGAGTTAAGTATAACTCACCAAAAAGATGTTTCGTTTGTTTTTTTTTTTTAGAAAAACAAAATTAAGTCACTTGACTTGCCAAAAATATTTTATATTTTAATATCTATTTATGAAATTAGAAAATGTTTTAAAAACCTTTTCCCATTTAGAGGGAGATCCCGCTTAAAGGGAGTCGGATAATATGAAAATATAAAATTTTGAGAAATTGATCATACTTTTGGAAATGATAAGAAATTGTCTTTAGTTATCCTAGCACATGAAAATAGTAGATCAAAAGCCAACAAGATCATTGATTGATGTGTAGATAGGCTTGGCAAATGAGTAAGTGTCATAGTGATATAAACTAAATTATCCACATATGCTTGTGGTTTCACCTTTATGAAGCGGTTACATGACTCCACTATAAGTCATATCTATGAAGTAAAAAATGTTATTAGTCTGTTGTACATGAGACCGTTAATGGTTGGTCACCATTAAATTATTCTTGCTTTGATATATATATATATTAATAACAAAATGAAAAAGCAAAAAAAACTGCAAAGTGCTTAAAAGAATTTAAATTCAACACACAAATGTTGAAAATTATTAACACAAAATGTAATTAACAAACAAAAAGGAGCATATTATAACTACGTAACGTGAGGAAAACAAGTAAGTCCTAAACATTTTATATGAAGGCATGTAAATTCGAATGTGGAAAGTAAGTCTATGGTTCAACCTTTATTATTTGTAAAATTTTGCAAAAGTTTAAATAAGCTTAAAATATATTGATCACTTATCAGGGGTCGGAGTCAATTCGGGGTGATCTGATAAACACAAAGTATGCCCGAGGTATAATGAAGTCAATAACTTGTCGGAATAAATGGGGACCACATACGTATTGTGCTTAATATATACCTTAACATATCACATAAACATCTAAATATATGCAAAGCTTAAAATGGACAAAATATATCTACAATCGACTTTGGGTTCTTGGCATAATAATATTGAAATAGAAGTATGATCTAGGACGTTAACGAATAATATGATTTCATGTCGTGATCTTTCTCACCAAAAATATGTATACTTTTAATTTGTGATTAGTGTGTAATATATAATATTAATTTCATCTTTACTCTTATTTGTTTTTTTTAACTTAAAATTTTGTCTTAAGTATGTTTTACTTTATTTTATTTTACTTTATCTTATTATATATTTGTTTTAACATTTTAATTTTATTTTTTTTATTTCTCTCTTTTAACTTTAAGTATGTTAGTTATGGATATTTGTTGATGGTCCATATTGCAAATGTTGTTAATGAGTGGACCGACAAAAAAAAATATCTTGTATATATTTGAGTGGTTGGATTCGGTGTATAAATATTTTTCGGATTTAAATATGTAAATATATCACAGTTCGAAGGTTGAGAGTGTAAAATCGTTTAAAACTCGAGAAGTTTTGACGCTATCACGAGATATGTTGACCCTATATAAAGGGCCAACCAAAATATTTTGCATTTATTCACTCACACTTTCCCAAAACACTCTCAACTTTCTCTCTCTCTCTCCCTCTACCTTATCCACTGTCTTCTTATTCCAAAGAATCAAATCTGCTTTCAAATATGTGTCACTCACACATGATAATCATCTTCAATGGACCCTTCAACGTCAGTAAATCATCTATATTTTTTTAATGATTATTGTACTTGTTCATTATGTTCATGAAAGACCAACGGAAAATCAAAATGAACTTTATATGTTGTTTGCTCGAGTTGTTATTATAATCTTGATAACGCTATCATCAGGAACCTCAAGGATGATTTAATTGAATTTTTGTTTAAGTTTGTATAGTTTTTTATTTTTAGGTCATTTTCGGACCATTTTGGGTCTAATTGACTATTGAAGTAGATGTATTTGTGTGTATAAGTTTCCCTAAAATGTTTACCGGTGTCAATCGAACCTAGGTGAGAATGAGTTCAATTTAATCGAATCGAGTTCATAATTGAATTGAATCGAATTCAAATTTGATTCAAATCAAACGTGATCACTGGAAATCCCAAAGGTAAAAAGAATCGAATAGTACTGAATAAAATTCCATTCTAATCGAATTTGATTCTAATCGGATTGATTTTCATTTGAATCGAATCAAGTTCCAGACTAGATTCGATTCGTTTGAAACTCGATTCGTTCACAATTGGACATTTTTTTTATCTTTACAGATCAAAAGGATTCAAAGTCAATATAATTCCAATCCAATCGAGTCTCCAAACTCGATTCGATCCATTTTTTACTCGATTACATTCGTTTTTTATTCGATTCGACCCATTTACACTTTGAATTTTTCCTTCCAACATCATACAACTTGATTCATTTAAGCTAAATCTCGGTTCGAATCATTTTTCCTAAACAGTTTTGAAAATAGTTTTCAGATTTCTTTTTCTAATTTTACTTTATCTTTACTATTGTTTCTATATACATCTTTATTCTCGTAACTCAATAATCAATTCTAATGTTTTGTTTGATGATTTCTTTGAAGCAACCTATATATATTATCCTCTTGATATTCCTCGAAAGAAGAATTACAAAGTGCCCATCTCAATGATTAAAGGGTTAAGGGAATGTTCGCTTACACATGCTATATCCACAAACCCGGAGATTCATACATGTTGGATTGAAGAATTTTGGACAAATGCCAGAGCAGTTAAAGGTGGTGACACAATTACTATCAAAGTGGTTGGGAAGAAACTTAGGATCACCGAGGCTGACATCCGTCAAGCATTGAACATCAACGATTCCCTGATGATCCTTGTCTACAAGCAAAGAAACTAGTGTTGGAAGGAAGAGTTCGTGATGAACATTGGATATGATGTCGTCTGGTCCACATGTGAGAAGAGACATCTTCCTCCATATTGGAAGTTTCTGTTTCACATCACCGCAAATTGTTTGTCTTTGCAAAAGGGAGGTCTCGGCAAACTAAAGCTTGATTAGGTTGGAATCATTAACTGTCTGACCTACCTATCAAATTAAGTTCAACTACTCCAAGTTCTTCTTCAAGTACATGCAAGAGAATGTGCAGTCAAAGAATACTTGGATGATGTATCCAAGGTTTGTACAATTGCTTCTACATGAATTGATGCCCGAAGTTCCTAGCCTTGCCACCTAAGTTTGATAATGATGGAAATGAGTTACTTCCCCCTGAACCTCATCATGCGAAAATGGTAAAGCAGACTATGATTAAGGCTATGTTGGAGCCTCCAAGTCGCAGCGAGTATGTGTATCAAGGAGAAGTGCCTGGTACGAAGTTAAGTTCGGGTTATTTGATGAGACTGAACCAGACAGTGATGAAGTGAGTGAAGATGGTGACGAAAGTGATGGTGATGATAGTGGTGATGATGAGACTGATAGTAACACCAAGGTTGAGGGTGAACACTGAACCAAGAAAATCCATGACAAGAAAAGGAAGGCTGTAGGTTCCCTGGACGGATCACACGAGATATACCGGTCTACTCAGGTGCGGAATCCCTGCGTAGATCGTTACGAGCGTAGAAAGCAAAACAAACAAACACACACGAATAAACCAAAACACGTTATATATTAATAACTGAACTCACGTGATATGAATCACTGATACAGACTCTCGGTTAACTCAAACGACTAACTTCACGATACACTATCAACTCTAAACAGCCCGTAACCTATATATAAATACACGACAACTTCGCCTGATATGTTCAGGCGAAGTTATGGACAACTTCGCCTGAACATATCAGGCGAACTTGTTAACAACTTCGCTTAAACAAAAACATAAATAACATTACAGACTCGATTACAGACACTAGACTATGAACTACTGACATTTATGCACCAACAGACTCCCCCTTGGCAGTAGCTTCATATCTTGATCTTTAAGCACTTGACTTGTAATCTTCACGCATGCACTCCTTCTCTAACACATACCGTGACTACTCGCTGATACTTCCTTGCTTCGTCTTTCCAAGCAGGAATATAGAATATCTTCTTTTCATTCAACACTTGCAGATCAGCTTTCGATAAGTTAACAAGATGCATCGGATCATACACCCTCAGCACTTCTTGTTCGTCTTCGTCTTCCATCACGGCTTCAGCAGTCTGGCAATCAACATACCACCATTTAAGATTCTTCAACACATCTTGAGGCATAATCTTCATTGGAACCTCCTTAATGCATCGAATCGGTTTGTACTTCATTACCATCCATGGCTTGCCATCTGCTCTCATTCCCCTTTCTTTATCCTCGAGCGAAGGAGGAATGTGATTATCTCCCGGTAATCCTCCACACCACTCGCTTCCGGGTCTAAGGTGATGAACATGTTGTGACCCGGGAAGAATTGCCTCTGGTTATCTCCGTCATCGCCTCCAGCACCTCCAGCACCTGCTACTGCAGCCATATCTGCAACAAACGAACCAAGTTAGATACACGTTAAGGTATAACACAAGTTCGCTTATCACCATGAGCGAAGTTGTGATAACTTTTGTATAGGCGAAGTTATAGTTGAGGCGAAGTTGGGAACAACTTCGCTTCATCTTTAAGTTCGTCTAATAATTTAAAATTTTAAAAGGTCCAGGCGAAGTTAATGTTAACTTCGCCTCACCACAACATCGCCTCAGGCGAAGTTTAGACTCAGGCGAAGTTACGGATAACTTCGCCTAAACCTTAAGTTCGCCTGAATCTTAATCGACAACAGTAAGCAGAATCAACATCGAAAAGTTTGGTGTTTCGGCCAATTTTGACGATTTAGGAGACTAATACACATGGTATTAAGGCAGTCCGGACGATCAGTTTGCTCATGAACACGTAAAACAAGTTTTGAAAGTCCGATTTGAAGGTCCGACGGTTCGAGGTTCATAATCGGGTCGAAACGACCACTGATTATCATTGAAGAACAAAGATTATACAATGTAATGGCATCACGAACCTTGAAACGTAACAGAAACTGGGAAAAAGAACAAGTAATCGGAATAACAACAACTACGCTGATAACTTGTTAAGTTCGCCGGAAAATACGGAATAAGTTCGCTGAGATTGAAAGTTATGAACACTGTTGACCTTAAGAATTCTTTATATAGGGGCAGAGTTAAACAGGCGAAGTTGTGGATAACTTCGCCTAGGCGAAGTTATTCACAAGTTCGCCTAAACTTTTCAAATCAAACCCCTATAGTTTGAATATTTTGCAATTTTGTTTAAAACTTACCTTTAAGAATTAAATGACACGTTTAAATCCAAGTAACCAGTTATAAAATCATAAACTACCTAAGAAGAAAACTTTAACAATTAAAGTATAAGGGATCAAATTTCAGTCTCGATAGGGACTACTACGTTTTAGAAAAGATCCGAACAGGAATCATACTAACTACGTGACTGTCACATAGATCCGTGTTTAGCTGTATTATGACATATAGAGACAGGTTGTAAGCAGGTAAATAACTTAAGATGGTTTTCATCATTTCTGTGATACGAGTTAGGTTCAATTAAGCCTCAAAATTTAAGTGGGCAACAACTCAGAGAGTATGATGCCTCCTATCTATTCTCAAAGCGTATTTGGCTTTCCCCAAGTCACCCCGAATTGACTTCGACCCTTAGTGTCTGATTAAGTTTGTAATTACTCTTCATCTCCTTCCAGTTCTCTTTCTTACTCCATGATTAAGAAGTCTTGATATGTTGAACTCTAAAATGTTTCAATAACTCATAAATGTCAAATACCCGGTTGGGCCTTCCATCTGTTGGTGCATAAATGTCAGTAGTTCATAGTCTAGTGTCTGTAATCGAGTCTGTAATGTTATTTATGTTTTTGTTTAAGCGAAGTTGTTAACAAGTTCGCCTAGGCGAACTTGTTGAACAAGCGAAGTTATGGACAACTTCGCCTGAACATATCAGGCGAAGTTGTCGTGTATTTATATATAGGTTACGGGCTGTTTAGAGTTGATAGTGTATCGTGAAGTTAGTCGTTTGAGTTAACCGAGAGTCTGTATCAGTGATTCATATCACGTGAGTTCAGTTATTAATATATAACGTGTTTCGGTTTATTCGTGTGTGTTTGTTTGTTTTGCTTTCTACGCTCGTAACGATCTACGCAGGGATTCCGCACCTGAGTAGACCGGGATATCTCGTGTGATCCGTCCAGGGAACCTACAATTGGCATCAGAGCATTTGCTCGATTGTGTGGTTCGGAATATTCACGCGGGTGTAGAAATCGTCCCGTTTCGACTATTCGCGGGACGTGTTTTCTGTGTTTTTGATCATTCCTACCTCCTACCATCGTGTTCAAGCCTTTACACCGTCAAAAACCTCGTTAAAATCCGATTTACAGATCTGCAGAAACTTCGTGTTCATCAGGCGAAGTTGCCGTCACTGTGCGTAGGGTTTCGGCGAAGATATAAGGTTAAGCGAAGTTATCCACAACTTCGCCTACCTTCTCAAGTTCGCCTAACTCAAGCGAAGTTCTCTACAACTTCGCCTACCTCTTAAGTTCGCTTACCCCAAGCGAAGTTAAGAATCAGCGAAGTTAATCAGCAGTGTTATCAGCGAAGTTCTCTACAACTTCGCCTACTTCAAGCGAAGTTATCCGTAACTTCGCCTACAGTACTTTAATAAAAAAAAAAAAAAATTTCTTAATTTTTCAGGTTTCTTACTTTTCGGGAAAGATGTCGTCGATCAACATCTCTGAGTTAGTGAAGATGGAAGTTGAAGCAGGGTCAGCTACCAAGGCCCCAAGATTGCTGAAGGGAACCGATTTCGTTGCATGGAAGGATCGGTTCATACAATACGTCAAATACCAGGATGCGAAGATGTGGGTATGCATCCAGGATGGTTATATTCCACCAGTTATGGAGTATGAAGGTCGTGATCAAATTAAAAAGTATAGTAAAATGGAAGAGGAGGAGAAAAAGATGTATGAGGCCGAGAGCAAGGCTCATGCTGCTATTACTATGGCTCTTCCTCAAGAGATCCTTCATACGTTCAGAAAGTATACATCAGCAAGAGAGCTTTGGGAAGCTCTTGAGAACAGATTTGAAGGGAATGTAGGAATCCGTGCTTCAAAGATAAAATTGCTCAAAACCCAGTTCTCAGTCTTCAAGTATTTGAAGAATGAATCCTTAGATGATATTATCACTAGATATTACCATCTGATGACTGAATTGAGCAACTATTCAATTTCCTACCGAGAAGAAGAAATAGTTGAGAAGCTTCTAGATGCTCTCCCACCAAAATGGGAGATGTACATTGTGCTGATGAGGGAAGACAAGGACTTTCCCACATATGATCTTGAAACGGCAGTCAACAAGATCAGAACCTTTGAGCTTAACATGGTCAGAAAAGAGACACCTATGGATCAGGTTCAAGATCCAAGTATGTATGGAGCTAAAGTCAACACTAGCTCAGGATCGAAGACTGAATCTGCTGCCTACTACACAAAGGGAGAGTCGGGCCCCAACTCATCACATGAGGGGCATGTGTCAGTTAACACAAATGGGGATGTTTGCTATGTAGCAGCTGGATCGAGTGGTTCTCAACCCCAGGTAAGCAAGAGTAGTTGCTCTCCAAGTTCTTCCAGCAACAACTACTCCAAGATGCCTATGAGTGTCAAGTCTGCTGAAGAGCAGTTTGGTCTCTATGCTTCTTTCATTGCTTCCTATGAGAACTACATTCAAGGGAAGATTGTTGATCCAGCTATGTTGGATGAAGATTACGATCAGATTGATGCTGACGATATGGAAGAAATGGATTTACAATGGCAAATGGCCATGATCGTGAGAAGAGTAAAAAGGTTTATGAGAAAGGCGGGAAGGAAGTTTGTCGGTGGAAAGCCGGGGTTTGACAAGGCAAAGGTGAGATGCTACAATTGTCAACAAAACGGTCACTTTGCAAAGGAATGCAGGAATGAGCGTGTGGAACGAAGTCAGGGTAGGTCTCCACAGTAAAGTGAGGGTAGAAAAGATTATAGTGCCATGATGTCTAGAGAAGATGGTGAATACAACTGGAACCTGCTTTCTAAAGAAACTTTTGAGCAGGCAAATTTGGCAAAGGTAGAAACTGAAGAAAGTGAGAAGGTTACCGGAGAGGAAAAAGCTCTAATGGCAGACGTTAATGACCAGCTCTCCGAGGTATGTTCTAAACCAACTTGTTCAAAATGTGAGAACTTATCTGAGCAACTAGCAACCATAACCGATCAGTATGTTAGGTTGGATGCAGAATTTAAAACCTTAAAAGAAGATCATCACTTTATTAAATCAAGAGAAAATAATTATAAAATTAAAATAAAAGCTTGTGAAAAAGATGTTAAAAGTCTAAAAACAAAACTTTCTGAAAAAATTGAAGTGATTGATTTAAGCTATGAAGTTTTGGAAGAAAAGACCAAACTAATTGCTAAGAGAGAAAAACAGATTGCTGACCACCAGGTGAAAGTGGTGGAACTGAATCGAAAACTGAAGCAGTTCAGAAATTCCTCTGCTATTCTTGATCACCTTGTTAGTGATCAAGGTTCCTCTGCTAAGAGAGGAGGAATCGGTTATCATGAGGTTCCACCACCATACAATCACAATTACACTTTTAACCCTAGTGTTCAGAAATCTGTTGATTTTGAGGTTGCTCAGACTGTGCCAATTAAAGTAACTGTTAAAGAACCGAATGTTAGTAGAGGCGAAACAAGTTCGCCTGTTTCAAGTGTTGAAATTTCTGTTCAAAGTCCAGTCTCGTCAGATTCGGATAAGTCATCCGAGTCTGGTAAGGCAAAATAGGAGGTTGTGTTACCCAAGAGTGGAGAAAAAGATAAAACAAATAAAAGGAGTACTCCACTAAACCCGTACGTCCCACCATATGTGAGACGAACGGGCGGTAATAAAGCCTCGACATCTAAAACACCGGTTGATAAAAAAGTTGAGCATAGGTGTTGTTTTAGATGTAATCAATTAGGACATCTTGTTGCAAATTGCCCTCTGAAGCAGCGATTCAGAGGTGTAAGGCCTACTAAAACTGAGAATAAGCCTAATAGTAATTATCATGCTGCTAAAAATGAAAACCACTTAAAATACAAAAATGTGACTAATTCAGGTTTTCATAGAAGCAAATCTCAGTTTTACACTGCTAATAACCAAACCACAAGCTATAATTCTTTCAATTCACAACGGTTTGGAAGGCCTCACAATCAATCTTCAATGAGATATCCTAATGGAACTTACAGGAATTATCGAGATACTAACTTTGGAAAGCCAAAGTTTGGGATGTATAGATCCAAGACCAATTGGTCTTGGGTCCCTAAATTCTAATCTTTTGCTTTATTGTGCAGGAACAGTTGAACAGGGCTGCCAACAATCTTTGGGTTGTAGATAGCGGCTGTTCCCGGCACATGACGGGTAATAAATACTTGTTACACGATTTGAAACCTGTTCAAGGAGGGAGAGTTAGCTTTGCCGGTGAAAGTGGTGGCAAGATTACTGGAATGGGAACGGTGTCAAACGGAAAGATGACTTTGGAGAAGGTTAACTTTGTAGAAGAATTGAAGCACAATCTGCTGAGTGTGTCGCAGATCTGTGATAAGGAGTACACCGTTCACTTTACGAAGAATGAGGCGATTGTGTTGAAACCTGGTTTTCAGATACCAGAGGAGTGGATTGTGATGAAGGCTCCACGTGAAAGAAATACATATATTATGGATATGAGATCAACTGAAATGGCCACGGCAGAATCATGCCTTATGACAAAAGCGAGTGAATCAGAGTCCGAATTGTGGCATAGGAGAATGGGGCACATTCATCTTCGGAAGATGAACCACATTGTCAGGAATGGACTTGTGCTGGGCGTTCCCTTGAAGAATTTCAATTTTGAAGATAAATGTATAGCGTGCAAGAAGGGAAAGCAGCACAAGAAATCCCATCTCACCAAGAAAGTCAATTCAATTGCCAGTACTCTGGAGTTGCTTCACATGGATCTCTTCGGTCCCGTGAATGCAAAAAGTCTAGGAGGAACTTCTTATTGCTTGGTGATCACTGATGACTACTCACGATATTCGTGGGTGTATTTCCTGAAATCAAAAGACGAAACGGCTCAGATGGTGAAGAATTTGATTACCAAAGTTGAGAACGTTATGGATAAAAGGGTTAAGTTCATCAGGAGTGACAATGGAACGAAGTTCAAGAATTTTGAGATGGAGATCTTCTGCCTTCAGAGAGGGATTGAACACCAATACAGCGCTCCGTATACACCGCAACAGAATGGAGTGGCTGAATGGAAGAATAGGACATTAATTGAAGGAGCCAGAACTATGCTGGCTGATTCAAAGCTTCCTGTGGTGTTTTGGGCTGAAGCTGTTGCTACAGCCTGTTATGTTCTGAATAGAGTCTTAACTGTTAAAAGACTTGGTAAAACGTGTTATGAGCTTATGCATGGGAGAAAACCAAACTTGAGTGGTCTTGAACCATTCGGGTCCCCTTGTTCGATTTTGAAGACAAATTCTAAATTTGGTGAAGTAGCCGATGAAGGAATCTTAGTCGGTTATGTTGTTGGGACTCCCAACAGACGTGTCTTCAATACATCGACCAGCAAGATTGAGGTGGTGTGTAACACCGATATCACAAGTTACCAACCGCCAAAACCAAGCAACGGACCTGCAGAGTTTTTCGACTATGTTAAACTTTTTAAGTCTTTTAACATACCGTATTTGGATATTGCTGAAGAAGAAGAGAGAGTTGCTACGAAGATGATCCTTGATGAGGAAGAAAACCTATTGCAAAGACAGTTGATCGATAAATGTCAACCTTCTTCATCAAATGCTGTCGATACCCCTGCTGCCTCGACTGAAGAAGAATTTTTCAATCCATTTCACTCTCAGCATGAAACAACCATTGACGAGCTCTCTTCTAACTTGGAAGACAATTTGCATGTCGGTTCTGTTCCGACCACGAGAATTCATAAAGATCACCCTTTGGAGAATGTGATTGGTGATGTGTCCTCCGGTGTACAAACAAGACGTAGCTTGAATGAGCACACCTGTGTTTACACAAGCATCAAGGAGACAGGGATAATCAACGAATGCTTGTACACCTGCTTTATCAGCCAGATTGAGCCGAAGAATTATCAAATGGCTTTAAAGGACAGCTCGTGGGTCGAAGCCATGCAAGAAGAGTTGGCTCAATTCAAGAAAATGGAAGTATGGGTTTTGGTTGAAAAACCGAAGAATGTGCATGCGATAGGCACAAAATGGGTGTTTAAGTGCAAGAGAGATGAGAAAGGGATTATCATAAGAAACAAGGCGAGGCTAGTTGTGAAAGGATTTAATCAACAAGAGGGTATTGATTATAATGAAGTGTTCGCTCCTGTCGCAAGGTTAGAAGCCATTAGATTGTTTTTGGCGTTCGCTGCTTATAAGAAGATGAAGGTATTTCAGTTGGATGTGAAGAGTGCGTTTCTGAATGGGAAAGTTGATGAGGTAGTGTATGTTGAGCAACCTCCGGGTTTTCCTGACCCATTCTTTCCTGATCACGTGTACAAGTTAAGCAAGGCATTGTATGGACTACATCAAGCACCTCGTGCCTGGTATTCAACTTTATCAGATTACTTGCTTGAAAATGGGTTTGAAAGAGGGAAGATTGATAGCACGTTGTTCGTTCAGAGAGAAGGAAGCGACTTCCTGCTGGTGCAAGTCTACGTGGATGACATTATCTTTGCTGCATATAAAGTCTCCATGTGTCAGGAGTTTGAGGCCGTCATGAAGAAAAGGTTTGAAATGAGTGCTATGGGTGAACTAACTTTCTTTTTAGGATTGCAGGTTGATCAGAAGAAGGATGGGATGTTCATTCATCAGACCAAGTATGTCCATGATGTGCTCAAACGCTTCAAGATGGAGGACAGCACTCCATTCGACACTCCAATCTGCGTCAATCACAAATTGGGTGCTGAGTCAGACGGTGATGCAGATGTGGACCCAACTAAGTATCGGGCTATTATAGGTTCTTTAATGTACTTAACTGCTTCTAGACCTGATATAATGTTTGCTGTTTGTCTTTGTGCTCGTTTTCAGGCAAACCCAAAGGAATCTCACATGAAGGGTGTGAAGAGGATCTTGCGGTATCTCAAGGGCAAACCGAAGCTGGGGTTGTGGTACCCGAGAGGAGGAGACTTGGAGCTAGTCGCTTACACAGATTCTGATTATGGAGGGTGCAATCAGAGTCGGAAGTCAACAACTGGAGGATGTCAGTTTCTTGGTGGCAGATTGGTGTCGTGGCAATGCAAGAAACAGACTTCGGTCGCAATTTCAACCTGTGAAGCAGAATACATGGCAGCATCCAACTGCTGCTCCCAGGTTCTTTGGATTCAACAACAGTTGCGCGACTATGGTCTGAATTTCTTACTTACACCTATTTGCATTGATAACACAGCTGCTATCTCAGTAACTAACAATCCCGTGAAGCATAGTAAAACTAAACATATTGACAGACGTCATCATTTTATACGGGATTGTGCTGAGAAGAAACTGATTGTGCTTGAAAAGGTGGATACGCTTGATAATTTCGCTGATTTATATACTAAAGCGTTTGACAAAACGAGATTTCAAAACCTTATTGAGTTGAATGGGATGATCAATCCCGAGTAACCATGCTTTTCAAGTTATTTAAAAAAAAAAAAAAAAAAAAATCACTATCGCTTAAAAGTATGACGGTTACCTCGGTTTGAAGGACTTGTCTTCGGATATGTTTTGGTCCTCATTTTCTACTTGTAGATTTTGAGGATAGCCATTAACCAGATGACTGAAAGTGACCGGGGCGGTTTATGATGAGTTTTCATTCTTTCGCTTAAAATTAGTCGATCATACTTGGTTAGAGTGACACATACTTGTATGTGGTCGGTCCAGCTGATCCATTGGATCTTCGGGATAGCCGTCTACCTGAAGACTTTGTTTTGGTCGGGGCGATTAATGTTAAAATTTTTTTAAGGGAAATGAAATTATTTTTCAAGTCTACTACTTCGTAAGAAGTTCGTTAGCTATGTTTAACAAAAAATTGATCCAACCTTGGAAAATGATATATATACTGATTCTGTGTGCTTAACTAGTGAAGTTATTAGGCTTAAAAGGCTTTAGGACAGTCATTGTATGTCATGGTAACTTTTTATGGTGCGTAAAAGTAGATGTGATACAAACTAAAACTACTTGATTTTACGTGGAAACTCCTTACGAGTTTTGCATGTCTTCATATATATCTTTCCGAACGATAGGCAGAAAAACGATTACCCAGTCATACATGAGCCCGTAAGTGTTCTGATTCCCGTGAAGATAGCGTTTCAAGAAACTGCAGTGATCCAGATTCGGGACTTGCAGTTGGTTACTACTCTGAAGTCTATGTAAATGTTTATCATAAAAAAAAATAATAATAAAAAATAAAAAAATAAAAACCTTATGAGTTATTGAAACATTTTAGAGTTCAACATATCAAGACTTCTTAATCATGGAGTAAGAAAGAGAACGGGAAGGAGATGAAGAGTAATTACAAACTTAATCAGACACTAAGGGTCGAAGTCAATTCGGGGTGACTTGGGGAAAGCCAAATACGCTTTGAGAATAGATAGGAGGCATCATACTCTCTGAGTTGTTGCCCACTTAAATGTAGGTCCCCCCGGGGCGTCGCCGATCGATACGAGATCCGCACGAGGTCTAGGAGTGCGGAATCCTCCTTGACTCGTTTATTGGTGTAAAGATGAAGAACACAAACACGTACACGAACAAATACAAGAACAAATACAAGAACGGGATAATCAAATCTGCAGATTCTTATATAATAATCAAAACACGTTACATACCGTAACCAAACAGAAAACACGACTGACCCGAGGTGAGCTCTACCTCGGGTCGTCTCACACGACTCTCCTTGTCTCTTACTCTCTCTAAACAAACAAACTACTCAAAACACACACTAATTTCTGGATTCTTAACCTAAACAAGACACACGTATATATATATAAACTTCAGTAGGCGTCAGTAGGCGAAGTTGTTCATAACTTCGCCTATGGCGAAGTTGTGATAACTTCGCCTAAGGTGAAGTTGTCCTAACTTCGCCGTTAGCGAAGTTGTTCTAACTTCGCCTAAGGCGAAGTTGTTCTAACTTCACCTATGGCGTCTCCGCTGGTCTGAATTGCATAGCGACGGTCACAAAATGCACCAACAAAGGCTCCAAGTAAGCCTTCTACTTGGGGATCGTCTAAAAAAGCTGAAGAGGAGGAAGAGGAACCCGAGCAACCCCTAAATCGTTTGAAGAAAGGTGGGGAGTCCAAGAAATCCACTTCGTCAAAGATGCCTACGCCAATTAAGGTAATATTTCCCTCTGCTTCTACTTTTACACAGCCACCACCAACCACCCAAGCAGACCCACACAAAGCCTCACCAACCACCTTATCCCGCACCATAGAAACCCTTAAAGGCAAACAAGTTCATGTGCCTAGAATTAAAACCAAAGCAAAAGCCAAGACCAATACAAAAAACAAATCCACCTTTAGGAGACTCCATGACTCACCTGTAACCTCTCCCGAACAATCCCCTTCACACAAACACCAACCCATCCAAGGCCTTCCCCTTCCACAAATAACCGAACCCGAAACTGAACCAACACATACCTCACACATTCAACACCTACCTCTCTCCCCACCTAGGACAACCTCACCAATATCATCCCCATTTAGCTCATTCTTTACCTCACCACTTAAGGCATATTCTGGTAAACCACATTCATTGCCTCACCTAATACCTTACCCATAACCAACCTTAACCAAACAACGACCGAACTCACTAGCCTACCCTTAGCCTTTACCTCACCTTTAACCACCCAAACCATAAACATGCCTACCCAAACCTCGCCACAATCCATATTTTCAATCACACCACCCGTAATCACCCAAACCCCAATCATATCAGCCATTCCTTTATCAAGTGGGAAGGTTAGGAAGTCCCCAGTCTAGCGGGATCCTATCCTTGATAGGATTTAGGCTCTGGAGGAGTCAAACGAGAAGAGAGTGAAGATTAAAGACCTAATGATCATGTTTGTGAAGGAACAACAAGACACGAGCGAGAAGGTGATGAAAGAAAGAACCACTCTTGCTGCTAAGGTTGCTCAGTTGAAGCAAAACAGGAAGGTTGATAAAGCCCTGATTGAGAGTAAACATCTATGGATAAAGACTCATTAAAATCAAGTCAACAATTAGCACACATAGCTGACTAATGAAATGTTGTTGAATGCGGAGCATCATGATGAGGTGACGCGTCTTGAGTCGAGGGTCTCACTTCTTGAGAATGATCTACCTTCCTCTTTAAACCTTGCACAAACTTTGATGAGAGAGTTAGAGTCAGGTGTTGTGAAGACGATGATTGAAGTTAATGGACTTGATTCTCGAGTCCACATGTTAGAAGGTGAATCAAGTTCCTCAAGAAACATTAGAAATCTGATTGGATAGAATGCAGATCTGAGAGCCGAGGTTGAACGGCTGAGACTTCAATTTGAGCAACATGAGCGATTTACCAATGCTCAAAATGTGGTCAATGAAGCTCTTGAGAGCCGGTATCTTGCTGTTGTTAAATTTATGAGACTGATAGATGAAGATATTGACGATCTTAAGAACCTCATCAAAGCAGTTTTCCGAAGCTGGACTGACTATGATCATGATGAAAACAAATGGAAAAGGAGACAAGTCACTTTAGCCGTGCGCACTGATGATGCTCAAACTTTTGGTTCTAAGACTTGCGCAAGTGTTAGTGGAGTTAAAACCGGAGATGGTGCGAGTGGGAGTGGTGCTAGTATTGGTATTAGTGAAGAGAAATTGCTCACGGGTACAATTGTTGAGACCACTCTTGTTCCATGCGTGAGTGTTTATACCGTTCAAGTGACTACTCCGGATGTTGGAGCAACTGTCACCGGGAACGAGGAGGAAGTTGTGAATGAGGAGGACGATTAAGAGTCCGATGATGAAGATGATGAGAATGAAGATGATGAGGGTGATGATCCTTATGATAGCTTCGATGAACCGCACGGTGACGGTGATGATGATGGTAATGGTGATAGTGGTGTTGGTGGTGGCAATGGAACGAGTAAGCCTCAGGATGACTCACCAAAGGATGATGTCACTGAAGATCCTGCAAAGAAAATAAGGGATGCTGACGGTTCACTAGAGGAAGAAACTGCCTCTATTTTTAATGTTGCTACATGTGTAGGTACTCAAACTCAATAAATCTGTTGAGGAAGATGAAACAAGTTACTCACCAAACCCAGATACTCCGGTTCATGGTGAAAATGCGGATCAAGCTCAGGAGCCAACCGTGGTGATGGTTCTTCCAGCAACATGTGGTGAAACTTCTCAATCATCGAGGAGAAAAATGAAGAAAATATACTACATCACTAGGGTTGCAAGTCTCTGAGACCGTCTCTACCCTTATCATGATGACTCCCCAATTCTCTACTACAAGTGGCACCCGTCCAGCATAACATGGGCAGTCCGATGCGGATCAAGCTCAGGAGCCAACCGTGGTGATGGCTCTTCCAGCAACATGTGTTGAAACTTCTCAATCATCGAGGAGAAAAATGAAGAAAATATACTACATCACTAGGGTTGCAAGTCTCTGAGACCGTCTCTACCCTTATCATGACGACTCCCCAATTCTCTACTACAAGTGGCACCCGTCCAGCAAAACATGGGCAGTCCGATGCGCCAATAAGGATTTGATCTACATGTACTACAATGATATGCATACATTGTCTGGGCACGACATGAATTACTTCAGACGAATCGTAAGTCAAGCTGCAGGTGTGGAGGAACTAAAGGGATGGTTTATGAGATTCTTGAACAGGGAATGGAAGCACGGCTACCCTAACTTCAAACTCAACAAGGGTAAGTCGTACCGTCACGCAACTGAGATTGATCCGATCTCAGGAAAGAAGAAAAAGGCATGGAGGTACAAGACCCACAAATATGGGTGGTCGATCTATCATGGAGAACCATTTATGGCAAACATCTTTCATGATTTCATCTGTTGGGAGTTCGACAACAACACCAGAGAGGTTGTCATCCACCGCAAAAGGATGCATTTCCTCCGCTTCTTTGATGAGCATGAGTTGGCTTCCCTCAGCAAAGAATATCTGTTGAAATTATACAACTCTCCTTTGGGCACAGTCGAAGACATTCGTCGAGACAACTCTGATAGAATAATTGAGAAGCTCAACAAGTTCATTCACTTTCTTGTTGACATGAACTATATGAAAACGATGATGAATTTGACTAAGAAACCGACTGAAGAAAGAAGTTGATAGATAAAATACTAAAGACGAGAGGGAGATTGTAGGCCCCGTTTGGTGTTTTAGTCTTTTTTATTTGTTTGATCTATTTACGATGTAATTTTGTTTGCTCGTCAGTTTGTTTATTGTATGTATGGCCCGAGGCCATGTAGTTAAAGCCCATTGGGCCGTTTATAATGATAGACATGCATGGTATGTCTTCCAAGCATACACATGCAACACAACCTTTTCGCAAAAACTTAATCTTATCCTCTCACCAACTCTCTCTCTCAACTCCCTCTTTCTTTCTATTTCGGGTAATAACTAAACACCCACAAGATCCGAGATCTCGGTTAGCCACAAGTGATTTTCGCAAGCTTGTAGTTAGAGATTGATTCAAGAACTAGTTGTTTGATCTATTATTAGGACCTACACCGCTCGTTTTAATACATCACAAAGGACATCTCTGGCCAAATCATGTCTATATTAGAAACCGGGGTCTCCTTTCAATGAACGGCATGTTCACCAAAATTATCCTAACAAACTTTACGGCACACTGGGCATGGCTCATCAACTGGGAGTAGTGGGATTATTAAACGATATTTAAGAACGGCCCGGTAATCCACTGCTGACATGTGCTGCCCTAACCCTTTGATGGGGATGACGTTCAAGAGATCTTGAGCATGGGGAGCCTGCAGGCATTCTAACACCACTCTCTGGCGAGTTGATAAGTTAAACTCCTCTCACAAACTTTGGACAAGTTTACTATAAAGGGTACTCGCCAAAGCATGTTGGGTTTTAGGGGCGGTGTCCTTATTAGCGAACCCGCCAAGATCAAGATCGGGAAGGAAACTATGCAAACAATCCAACACACACCCATAATCCGAATCCAAGCCACCAATACCACAATCCCGCAAAATGTGGTCTTGTAACTTTCAAGATTGTGCTCTCGATGCTACTAAAGCATATGTGGAAACATCCTTAGCTGAATATAAACCTAAGCCCCCTAAACGAAATTGGTTTTACAGATGGTTCATTGTATGGTCTAATGCAATGACTCTTGCACTTCAACTGAAAAAACAAAATTGGTTTTATAAATGGTTCTTGCATTAGATCCACATATGAGATACTTGCAAAACAATGGGATAGATGTAATTCTATTGTGCTTACTTGGATTTTAAATTCTATTTATGAAGAATTATATCTTGGTTAAGTTTATTGTAAATTGGCTTCTAAAGTTTGGAATGAGTTAAAATAGACATGATAAAGTTGACGAGTCAATTGTGTTCAATATGTGTCAAAAACATTTTATGTTTCTCAAAATAACATGCATGTGTTTGAATATTTTCATAAATGGGACATTATGTGGAAACAACATGATTAGATTCTTCAGTTACCTGTTTATACTTGTAATACTTCAAAGAAATTTAATGAGTTCAATATGATGATTAAGCTAATACAATTTATAACGGGACTTGATAGTAGCTATCAGTTTGTTAGATCAAATATATTAGAGAGGAGCTTCCTACTGTTAAGGAGGCTTTCTCTATAATTTCTAGGGAAGAATCACATAGACAGTCTAGTAGTAGTAATCAAAAGGGACAATCTCAAAATATGGTATTTATTTTTAAGTGTAATCAAATATTTTATAATAAAAGGAACACCACTAGAGCGCAAAATCAAAGTGTTAACGTGTTCCCATTGTAAAAAAAATGGGACACACTATTGGTAAGTGTTTTGAAATAATTGGTTATCCTAGTTGGATGAAGCCTAGAAATAGGCAAGGAAAACAAATAAATGGTAATAGTAATAATTCTATATCTAATAATACTAGTTGTAGTATTAATAGTAATAATAATAATCTCTCTGTTAGTGGTCTTTCTTCTGAATAAACTCTTAGGTTGATAAGCATGTTAGATAAGAAGGCTGGCAATAATCATCAAAGTTGTAATGTGTCAGGTAATATGAGTCCTTGGTTTTCGTTTATGAGTTTTAGTAAACCTCGGTTTTGTTTTTCGAGTTCTAGTAATGTTAATAATATAACGGGTTATCAAAAGCTTGTGGGAAAACTGATTTATGCAAAAGCCAACTAATTTACATTTACAAATTGCTTCAAGAGTTTTGTTTAAGTTATTTGAAAGGTGCTCCTGGAAAAGGAGTATTGTTTACTAAGAGTGAATCCCTTAATTCTAAGAGCCTATTCATATTATGATTGGGCTAAATGCTTGGAGACAATGTTAGTATTTCTGTTAATCTACTCTGTAATAATACGGTTGTAATATCTATTACATCCAACCCTGTTTTCCATGAGAGAACAAAATATTTTTGAATTAGATTTATTTTTCATAAGAGATGAAATTTCAAAAGGTACAATTAAAACTATTGCAATTGAATTTGAAAAAACATATTGATGATGTGTGTACCAAGGGTTTGCTAATTAATCAACACATAGAACTTTGTAATAAGTTGTGTTTATTATATGTATTTAGCCATTGAATTGTGTGTGTGGAAGCGGGGGGGGGGGGGGGGGGGGGGGTTGTGAAATTATGAAATTAATAGTGACTTTCTAATACCAATTCAGTGTGTTATTATGAGTTATTGTCTGGATAAACAAGAGTGGGCTTTGGACATGGATAGCTGGAAGCTAATGGGCTGAAGTGGGCTGTATGATGTTACGGGTCCAAGTGTAGCTGGTCAAAGGCCCGTGATGTAAGTCGTTATCTCCATGTTTATATAATGTTTATATAATATGTTTTATGAATTATGAAGATATTTTAGATATAACACTTGTACCAGTCTCTCTCTCTCTCTAAAAATAAGTTGTTAACGAGTTTGTTAGATTTTGGGTCTGTTCTTGATCATATTGATCCGAATTGTTGCTCGTTAGATCTTGAGGGTTTTTATATACATATCATCATATTTATGATTTATGAGTAATCAATACATTGTAATGTTGTTCTTTGTTGGTATTATTGAAGGAAATTAAAGTTGTGTTCATCTCTTCTCTAATTATCATTGCTTAACATATATAAAACAACTTCTATCAAATGCATTAGCTTGCAAATACCACCCTGTGATATAAGAAGTTTCAATGTCACTCATTGCCCTCTCAGTGGTAGAGTTGCTTCATGAAACAAAACTACATCGGAATTTCAGAAAACACAAATAAACTAACCTTTCAAAAAAAGTATATGCATATTTCAGTAAGCAATGGCTGCAATTTTTCGCTTGACATGCTTCGCTTTTAATCACATCTGAGCTCTCTTATGTGGAAAACAAATATGTGTAAGATATGTGTAAAAATGAAGTAAAGCAAATCCAACTGTAATGTTTTTAAGAATGAAATTTTTTTTTGGATAATCATATAGCACTTTAACTCAACAGTCAAATGGATAAAACCCTAAAGATTAAGCACAAACACAACAATAATTATCGAAAGACCTCTTCCTAGGATCGATTGCAGGCTACCATAGGCGTCATTGAATGACTGCAACAATGGAAACCCCCCACTACCATAGGCATTGTTGAACGACCGCCGGCATCGATAAATCCCTGCTACTATAGGCGTCGTCGAACGACCTCCGGCAACGGAAAACCCCGCTACCATAGACGTTGAACAACTACCGGCAAAGGAAAACCCCCCGCTACCATAGACGTTGTTTAACAACCACTGGCAGCGGAAAACCCCCACTACCATAGACGTTTTTGAACAACCATGAAAACCCCCCACTACCATAGACGTTGTTTAACAACCACTGGCAGCGGAAAACCCCCACTACCATAGACGTTTTTGAACAACCATGAAAACCCCCCACTACCATAGACTTTGTTTAACAACCACTGGCAGCGGAAAACCCCCACTACCATAGACGTTTTTGAACAACCATGAAAACCCCCCGCTACCATGGGCATTGTTGAACGGCCATCAACAATGGAAAACCCCAAAATACAGAGACAAAACACATCCGGCAATACATAACCATAACTACAAACAACAGAAAACAAAGCAGGTGACGCACAATGAAGAAAGTAGTTGACATAATCTACAAGTTAAACTTCAATTGAACTAGAGATGATAAGAATAAAACATAGCAAGCAACCACTGAAGCTCAAAACAAGCATTAATTGTATAAATTATAATTAGGATTTCTCAAGACTTTTCACAAACGCCTTGTGTGCACCTACAAAATAATAAAAAAAAAACAGTTTACACAGGGTCGCCATGGCACGGGTCTAATGGACGACGACCATAGACCCGACTACCTGCTAGGTCAGAAAAATTTTCAAAAGTTTATATATATATATATATATATATATGAGAAAGTGAATATGAAGCTATTAATCATGTAACCTTAGATGCGAACCCATCAAAATTACTTCATTTTGTATAAGAGTTTCTAAAAAAATATTCTATTCTTTTTTATGATTGTTTCTCTCCATAAATATTACATCCCTAATTCTAGTCTTATCTTCATAGGTAAGTTTTTAAAATGATTTTTTTAATATATACTGAATACACAAAGATGCAAAATCAATAAACAATGCTATGAATAAGATTGAAAATTGAGTTCCATTAGCTTTGTGACAACAATGATTTAAACCTTTGAATTACGATGCACAAGTGTGGGAATATATAGATATAGTTGCTTAAAAAGACCTTAAACGTGAATCTCAAATTTCAAGTTCAATTGGCTTGATATTTCATTTTTTTGAAAAAGGTGATGATTTTATGATCCATGATACAGGAGATAGTTCTTTTGAGGATGATGATTTAGAATTAGGGATGTAATATTAATAGAAGGAAACAAGCATAAGAAAAGAATAGAATAATTTTTTTGGAAACTCTTATTAAAAATAAAGTAGTTTTGATGGTTTCGCATGTAATATTACATGCTTAACAGCCTCATATTCATTTTTCTCATATATATATATATATATATATATATATAGGTTTAAGTTCAAGAAAGAAATTAAATTATTGCAAGAAATGAGAGAAATGAATATGAGCCACTAATTTTATTTTAGGCTTTAAATATTTAAAAATAAATAAAAAATGTAAATGCACTCTCTCTTTCCAATTAATACAACTAATATAACCATAATAAATATCTCTAATTAGTATATCTAACTAATTTAACTATAATAATTAAAAAGATAAAAACACTACTTTAGTTTCATTTTTTATTTACACATTCTTCATTTTATTCAACATAAATACAATTTATTCATATAATAGTATTTCTTTATATTAAAAAAATAATTTCCACTCAATATATTAGCATATATCAACGTATTTAAGTTCAACAAATATACAACCTACACAAAGTTATATAACATACACTTGTTTTGAGCAATAAAAACGTACAACATACAAAAAAACATATAACTTACATATGTAATTCGACATCAACAATTCTATAAACTACACAAAGATACACATACCCTACAAAAGCGTAGGTCATAGGTTTTTCGTATGTACTATATGTTTTAATTATTCTTAGAACAAGTGTAGATTATATGTTTTTGTGTAGGTTGTATATTTTTATTGACATTTAATGCAACCATGTGTAAGATAGTTTTTTGTATTATTCATCACAATGTAACTACGTGTTGATGGATATTGATATGTTGAGTTTGAAGAAATTGGTTTTGAAAAGAAAGTAATGCATGAATAAATTGTATTTGTGTAAGATAAAATTTTCGTGTGTAGGTTATATGTTTTATGTGTGTAGGTTATATGTTTTCGTGTATGTGTGTATTTTATTGATGATGAATTTTGTTTGTAGGTTAAATGTTTTTCGTGTGTAGGTTATATGCTGTCTTATTCTTAGAACAAGTGTAGATTATACGCTTTTGTGTAGGTTGTATGTTTTTTGTTGATATCTAATGCAAAGACATGTAAAATTGTTTTTTTGGTAATATTCATCATAATGTAAGTATGTATTATTGGATATTAATATATTGAGTTGGAAGAAATTAGTTTTGCATAGAAAGAAATTTTAATGTATAAATAAATTATACTTGTGTAGGATAAAAATTCAAGAAACAAAAAGAAAGTTATAAAAATAAATGAGTTCTTAATATTTTCTAATTATAATAATTTAATTAGTTATATTAATTAAATAAATAAGTATTATGGTTTATTAGTTATATTAATTGAAGAAAGAGAATAATTAATAGTTTCTTTATTTAGCTTTAAGCATTTAAAACTTAAAACAAAACTAGTGGTCCATATTCATTTCTTACATTTCTTGCAATAATATCATTTCTCTCTTGAACCATCCCATATATATATATATATATATATATATGGTGGGGTTAAAATAAAAAGTGGAGTGTGTCTAAGAAGTGTAAGAAGTAATCTGGTGCGTTAGATATGTTGATCTGATGGTGGATATGGAAAGTATGTTTACTGTGCGGTGTGTTTTATTTAGTTGTGGTGTGTTTATTGTGCGGTGTGTTTTATTATATCTAATGGTGAAAGCACACTTTTTATACTTCTTAGGAAAAATCTACTTCTTATTATAACCTTGCTCTATATATATATATATAGGGGATGGTTCAAGAGAGAAGTCACTTTATTGCGAGAAATACGAGAAATGAATCTTGGCCCTTAATCATGTTTGATCAATGGTCATTAATAAAAATGGCAAAACTGTAAATTTTAGGCCTTTATATTAATTGAATTTAACACAAAAGGGTATATTTGTATATTGATATTAAGAATCTATTTAGGAAACATATTAACATTTCTTGAATTAAATGTGTCATAAATGTATTTTGTTGACTTTTACATAACGTAGGAATAACATTGTTTTGGTGTAAATAATTGAGTTATGGTATTTGTTTTGATATTATTTTTCAATCTAAACTGATGCATTAAACTTATAATTTTAAATCTTTGAAATTTTAGAAAAAAAATTTATATTCTAGGATGAACTAGGACAAGTTATATTATAATAAAATATATAAAAAGTCTCTATTGTTATTAATCAATAAATATATATGCTCTAGTATATGAATAAATTTTGAGTTGTAATTTGTATACGACTAATTTTTTATGTGTAGTTTTGAGTTATTGGTTTACATTAGAAACTTTTTTGTTTGCATTAAATTGCATTATTTAGTAGACATTGGATTGTTGAGTTTTTGGTGCGGATGATATTCTTAAAATTTAAATTGATTCTACCTACATAATTAGATATAATCCTACACACATGGGTGAACATGTGTAGGGTGGTTCGATTGCATATGAATGATATCCTACGCAAATTGGATATATTCCTACACTCCATTGGTAAATATATGTGCATGTAAACTCATAAACATCTATATTGGATTCAAGACAAGTTATGTGCATGTCAACAAAAATATATATCAAAGAGATGTCCGACGCAATACAAATCTATGTTAAAAACTCGCACGCAACCAACCCACTATTATAGTTTACAAACATGCATATAAATAATTTTTCCTACACAACTTCCAATCATCACAAACTTTAAAATCCTCTATGGTTATTACAAAAATATTAATAACTACATTTGAATTTAACAAATAAACTATATATAGAGAGAAAATTTTAGTTGTGTAGGTTGCTAAAAAGATGGTGTAAGTATATCTTAATATAATTCTCCAACACATAATGATTGTGTAGGTACATGTTAATATGGTATTATAATTCGTGTAGGTTGTTAAAAAATTATGTAGGTATATTTTGATTGTGTAGTGATACGTCAAAAATTATTTAAAGTGTAGGTTGTTTCCTTATAAATGTAGGTTATTATAATGCTTTCTAAACTCTTTTAACTTATTTTTAGGAGTTTACCTCCTTTTTAAACACTTAGAATTAATTTGTCATAATCTAATAATATAATGTATGTCATTTTACTGGTAAAAAATAAAATAAAGATATAGGGCTTGGTCTCAGTTTGTTCAGCCGAAAATAAATAATATATTATGTATTATATACGTGATGGTATTTAAAATTCATATAATATCATAATATAAAATATTAACATAAACAAATAAAAAATTCCATAAACAAAACAAACACTTTCCATATAAAAGGATTTTACCCTCCTACCCCTCCATTTAATTAAAAAGAAAAAAGAATAGAAAATTTCTTATTGGCTAGATCCACTTCTTGCATTTCTTGCAATAACTTGATTTCTCTCATAAACTTAAACATATATATATATATATATATATATTTGTAGGGTTTTTTTTTATTTCTTGTGGGCCCTCATGCATATATATCTTTCACTCACTCCTTCGTAAACTCATCCTTGATTTATCTATAAACCGACATGGTTCAACTATAGCCCAAACAACATGCTTATGGGCCAATCTCAATTAATTTCGTTCAGTAAGGCATGTAGCACAAGTAATTTTAAGTTGGGTCAGACATGTAGCACAAGTAATTTTAAGTTGGGTCCACTGATCATCAACCATTAGAAATATTTCAACGAGCTCTCCTGCACTTTGTAAAGAAATAAAACTTATAAGTAATTGGAGCATGATTAACGTGGAATTTTATCTTTTAATAGGCATGTGAACATGAAACTTCACAAAATATGTGGCCATTTATTCCACCAATTATTACTTTGATGTCATGGTGGTCTCAAGTTTAACATAAATACTTTAATTTAGCTCTTTTAAAAACTAAACCTTTAAATCCATTATGAGCCAAATAGAAATATAAATAAAAAACTGGCTCAAAATACTTGAAAGTGTTGGAAATATTTATATAATAATATGTATATTTTAAACCATATCAATGACTTAGAGCTAGCAGCAATAGTGCATGCCCTCAAGATTTAGAGACATTATCTGTATGGTACTAAGTGTACTATTTATACGGATCATAAGAGTTTAAAGTACTTCTTCGAGCAGAAAGAGTAGAACATGAGCCAGAGAAGATGGTTAGAGTTGATAAATAACTATGATTGTGATATCAAATACTATCCTGGTTAGGCTAATA
This sequence comes from Bidens hawaiensis, assembly GCF_021521415.1. Classification (NCBI taxonomy): domain Eukaryota; kingdom Viridiplantae; phylum Streptophyta; class Magnoliopsida; order Asterales; family Asteraceae; genus Bidens; species Bidens hawaiensis. The sequence continues at coordinate 28,614 of NW_027505310.1, read as the reverse complement.
TGGTCGTTGACGCGCTAAGTCGTAAGAACAAAAAAGTCATTGCAACATTGAAGTCTTATAAGTTAATCCTTAACTCATATCTCTTCAGAGAGATCATCAGGGTGCAATCAGAGGTGCTTATAGGTGCAGGATAAATGAATAAGGAAAGAATTTTAGGATAACACTGACTGAGTAAAGACCAGGTTCGACCGTATGTGGTTTCCATGCCATGGAGATCATAGAAGTCGAGTCTTAGATGAAGCTCATAAGTTGAGATACTCGATTCATCTTGGATCCACTAAAATGTACCAAGACATGAAGAGAGACTACTGGTGGCCGGGTATGAAGATGAAGTGGTGGATTATGTTAGTACTTAACTTGCTTACAAACCATAAACCTTATGGAAAGATGCAGCCATAGAATGAAAATGGAAACACATCACCATGGATTTCATAACTAAGCTATCGTGTACAGCTAAACATAACATGATACTATTTGGGTGATAGTGGACCATTTGACGAAAAATGCTCATTTTCTGCCTATACGAGAGGCTATCTCGTCAGAAATGTTAGCAAACGTGTTCATAAAATCGGTTGTGGCTAAACATGGAGTGTCGTTATCGATCGTGTCTGATAGAGATACTCGATTTGCTTCCAAGATTCTAGTAAAGTTCCATGAAGCTCTGGGAACCGGACTGAACTTCAGTACGACTTATCATCCTCAAACAGATGGGCAGTCTGAAAGGACTATCCAAACCCTTGAGAATATGCTACGTGCATGTGTTTTAGACTTTAGAGGAAGTTGGGATGGTCATTTTCATCTGGCAGAATTCTCTTATAACAACAGATAGCACTCGATTATTGGTATGCCGCCTTTTGAGATGTTGTGTGGTAGACGTTGTAGAACTCCTGTATGTTGAGGAGAGATTGGTCAGAAAGAAATTGGAAGTTTAGAAGTTGTACGAGAAACGTCTTCAAGGTGTGATCAGATCAAGGCAAGAATGAAAGTTGTTCAAGACCGACAAAAAGTCATATGCCGATAAGCGGAGACGAGCGATTGAGTTTTACATCGGTGATATTGTGATTCTCAAGGTCTCGCCTTGGAAGGGAATTATTAGTTTCTGAAAGAGAGAAAAGTTGAGTCCAAAGTGCATTGGACCGTTTAGAATCATAGATCATGTGGGTGAAGTGGGTAACAAACTGGATTTCCCTGAAGAGTTAGAAGGAATCTGTCACTCACCCTGGCCGAAGGCGGAAACACCGGGGAGTGCGTAGATTGAAATCATGCACATGGTATTAAATGTAAGAACTCATATTAAAATAAACCAACACGTTGTTAAAACCAAACATAATAAAAAATAGAATACATGTCAAAGCAATTAAACTTCTAAGTCTGACTCATCCCTTATATGAAACTTCAAGAATCTTCCTTAATTTCCAATACCTGAAAAACATGCGAGAGTGTCAATTAAAAATAATTGGTGAGAACATAGGTTTTAAATTTAAAATAATAGAAAAATATGTTTTATGTTGAAAACATTCCATATGTGTTAAGGTACTTTATATACTTTAGTGATTACAACCAAATCTCTGACACGATTAGCAAGTTTTCTAATCCACGATTAGACTATTATGTTTAATGTTTAACGATCGTCGGATTCTGAACACACAGGCCTCAACCTGAGGCCTGAGTGGGCGGGTCGGGCCAATAGATCTATCATCATACTACCACGGGCTTAACAAGTTAATGGTTATACATGCGATTAAGTATATGCTTGTAATGATCATACATAATGAATATTATGAACAAAGCTTGAATCAAATAGCATTTATAAAACATAGAATAAATAAGTTGCATGTTTCTACCCCAAAGTATAAAACGTTTAAAAATATGTAAAAGGGGCTATGAACTCACCTTGCTTTATTGATGAACACGGACGAGCAAGAGTTAGTCGAACCGGCCACGGGATGCCCTAGATTAAGTTTTGGTTTTTAAATTAGTTCGTATACTAGAATGTTCTAAACCAAGAGCATGACCTTCAACAAGTTGATTCACAGGTAAGAGTCACGGGTCCAATGGGATTATTTACGCCACTCTTGCTCGTCAGATACATACATACCCGGTTTATACTCTATTTGTATACTAACTTAAAATGTTTTAGAATGATTTTGATTAATTAGAAAGTACGAGGTTAAAAGTGTAATGTCTTATGGTTTTGTGAATTTATTGTCATTTAAGAAAGTATAGGGTTCAAAGTGTAAATATTATAATTTAGGATGTTTATTGACATTTATGAAAGTATAGGGTTTAAAGTGTAAATATTATAATTTATGATAACTTTATGAGTTTTTGAAGATCATAAGAATATTCATAGTTGTTCATGGAAAAATTATACTTTTGATCCAAGATATTGAGAATATAATTGTGATTTCTTGAAATAACATGATCATCATAATCTTTAAAGCAAAAAGATAAAAACAATTAGTCGGGATCTATGCACACCTGTTTCACTCTTGATTGCTGCAACCAGTTAGATGTAACATAAACAAATAGATAAAAACACCTTACTTTTTGTATTGAAGTAATTTAGAAGTTTTTTTACAAAAATTTAAATAACTGGGACATAAGTAAAATATTACCAAAATCAGATACTTCACTATGATAATAATTACTTAAAAACAATTAATGTACCTCATATAAAAGCTCTCGGTTATGAAGCCGGCTTTCAACTCTCAAAAGTAATATTAATTGTTGGACATAACCATGAAGAGTTATTAAGGCATGAACTAATGTGTGAATGGGCTGCAACCACCTTACATCTAAGTTCTTCACCAAGTATGGGCACCTAAAGCAATTAACATATAATTTGTGAGAGCTGGGTAGAAACTTTAGATGATTGTTTTATCAACAATCTTTCATCATGAATATAATTGTCACACTTTCATATCCCACAAATTAATTATAATACTCACCTTGTATCAAATGTTGATCTCGAGTGCCATTCTTGATCGCATCAGCTAAGTTCTCCTCCACCAACTGTAACAACACAATCAAAATGAAATGGAATATAATCAATTGTGTAGACTTGATTCTTAGGAATATTGATAGTTAAACAGAAAGCGAAGCATGTTATTACTTTTAAAGCCAACAGGCACGCCGGCGAGGTAGCAACCACATGGAGAACGATCATATTCTGTGGCTGATATTCTTCTCTAGCGTGTTACGCAAATCCATCTTTGCCACTAACGACACATGCCGACTGTCCTCCCACAGGCCTACCAAACCATAAACCGATTCCCGGCTTCCTGGAATGATCAATCGCAAAAAATAGGTTTAAAAAAATTAAGATCAGCTTCAGTCCACAGTCATGCTATCTTTGTCTCGAAAGTATGAAAGCCATTTCATGTTGCAGATCCTATATTCATGAGAGTCCAGTTTATAATCAGAAAGAAATCAATTGAATTAGGCGGAGAAAAAGAGCCCCAAATTATACCGTGTAGCTCAAAAGAAAAGGCGTTGTGTTGAATGGATACGATGGCGACATTCCAGTCATCGGCAATTAGGTACGACCTCTGTGAATTTGATCCATTTCTTCGCCTCCCTCCTTTTATCCCTAATCAGAATACGAAAGCAACAACATAATCAAAAAGTGTGCACAGATTTGAGAGAGATGGTGCTTCCGATGATAACGGTTAATTCAGTGAAAAGTTGATGGTGATTACCTTCTGCTTCATCGTCACACAAACCCTAAAATACTGGTTCGATTGAATGCTTGAAGGGCCGCCATGTAGCTTCAACAGAGATGAGAAATAGAGTTTGAAGAGCCTGTATGTGTTTGGAAAGCATATGCATTTTTGTTTATCTAATGGAAGATGAAGACCGTCTCGTCTGATTCACGCGTGTAAAAGAAGCACAGTATCTCTGAACATGATAGAAGCTAACCAAATGACAATTCGGTTTTTCTTTTTTTTTTTTTTTAATTCCGATATCACAACGAACGTGATAGAAATCGACCGAATTCGCATAGACTTAACGTCTCAACGCTCGGTTTTACTAACGCTCGAGTTTACCGATCGACACCACCACATTGGTCCACTCAATTTTTATATTTTTTCTCTTTTTTAGCTCCGGTACCGGGACAAACGTAACCTAGCCAGAACCGGCCGAATTTGTGTCCAGTCACCGCCTTAATGTCCTGGACCGACAACGATTAGGTTTTACCACTGCCCGGGTTTACCGACCAAATAAACATCGTTTTACATAATTTATTTTTTTATATGTTAATTTGGCGAATATATTAATGGTGTCTATATCATAACGAACGTAAATAATACTTATTGAATTCACGTCAACTCACCGATGTACGCCTGGGTTATACCAACACCCGGGTTCCAACATTAAAGTTTTACCAGCTGCCAATAATTGAGAAGTTCGGAGACACAATCACGTGATCGGTCCACGGGCCTCACTTGGTTGGTCAGCTTTTGTGTTTTTATTTGTTTTTTGTTTCTAACTTGTGAAACACATGTTTTTATACTGAATTCGTGTAGCTTACAGTCGCAATACGAGGTTTTTTTTGTCGCTGCTTTTTTTGTTTGTTGATTCCAGACGAATCCGCGTCAGTACACGACCACAACGTGTATATATTTTTGGTTTTCTCCGCGACCTTTTTTTATTTAAATACGTTAATTTGTTGTATTATGAGAGCGAACGACTTAACTTATTTCTTTAGTTTCGGTGTCGTAACCCGATCTCGACCGAACTCATGTCGGTTCGCCACCACAACACATTTTTTTGTACGATTTAGTGACGAAAACGTCGATTCTAATCAAATTCGTGTTAGTTCCCAAGCGCAACACGTGAGTTATTTATCACGTGTTTTTTTGTTTGGCGAATCCAGAATCAACGAATTCTTAGCAGTTCGCAACTGCAAAGCGTGTGCTTTTTGTTATGTTAATTTGTAGTATTTGGGCGTTAACAAAGTCTTTTTGGGGCTTGTTTCTGGTTTCGTAACCCGGGCTTGATCGAATACACCTCGACTCGAAATCGCACCATACGGTTTAATAAGTTGTACGAGTACGATTGCCAATGAAATAACCCGGCGCGCGCAACTCGCCGGAAATATATCTAGTTAGTATATATAAAGATAAGAAGTTAAATCATATTCGTTGATTGATTAGTTTGATTAAAAATTATAACTAAAAACATACAAAGTTTGATATTAAAATAGTATATTAATAAAAGACAGAAATTAATAATCCCATTAGTCCCATCTTTTGTCCAGTTTTTCTCATTTGACGCATGTTAAAACAACTGAACTACTAAGTTATTTTTGAATTTTAAAAAAGATGTTTTAGTGCCGAGCTCCTGATAGCAAGGAGATATGAGTCGAGTGATGTTTTAAATCTTGACCCGAAACCCAATCCTAATCTCTCACGGGTTTTTCGAGTCCGGGTTGGGTTAATCGGGTTTCGAGTATGCTAGAAAAAACACAAAACCAATTTAAAAAAAAACTACAATGCTAAAATTAAACAAACATATTCTTATTTGTTTATAACAAGTAATCAGATAATAAACTAACCTAACTTGATAAAACAATTCAAAAGAAGAGTAAAACTAGCTCGAACCATAATCGTATTCAATCGGGCGTGTTCGGTTGTTTGATTCCGGTTGCTGTTAGTAATAAACGGAAAACATAAATTAATAATAAGAAATCTATCCATAATAGTTAGAATGACAACAACAGATTAGAGTCAGATTCTAATAACTTTAGTGACTAAGACTTAGGCTTTTCATTGAACCACTGTTAAAAATTCTTGTGCTCTTAAGGGTTTAAATAGGACATTTAATTAACCTAATGGGTTAACTAGTATTCTTATGGGTTAAAATAGACAACACCAGAACTGGTGGTGATGACACTAGAGAAGGATTTTTTTAGGAAGAGAGTTTAAGGGATAAGAGACAATGCTTGGAGCAATTTTCTTTGATTAATTCCCAAATGAAAAACAAACTTGAAATTTAAACATGCAGGGAATGTAGGTTCATCACCCATATTCCTTATTTGATGTCACTACTTCCTATCATGCAATAACTACCCTATCATGCATTCAAAAAGCAATAACTGAAAAACATGCAGTAACTAAACTAGTGCAACGTGGGAACATGCAGCTTGAAGCTCAATCCTTGTATCTCAAGGGCTTATGGATCTCTCTTCTGGGTTGGGCTTGTGTTTCTTGGCTATAGACCCGTTGGGCTGCATCATCCCCTTCTTCTTCAGAGTTTACATTGTCCTCAATGTAATCAAGATCTGGGAATTGCAACATCAGTGAATTCAGATTTTCCCAAGTTGCTTCTTCCATGTTGTGTTTTTCCCATTTCACCAAAACTTCCGGTTCTCCTTGTGAGTTGATACGTGAGTTAATGATGGTTTTCGGTAAGTAGGCCAAGTCTTCCTTTGGATCAAATTCAGCCAAATTGCCTTTAGGATCATTAGCAGATCCATAACATGGTTTTAGCAGTGAAACGTGAAATACCGGGTGGATTTTCGACCCCGCTGGTAGCTCCAACTTGTAGGCGACTTCTCCAATTCTCTCGATAACTTTGTAGGGGCCATAAAATCGTCTTGAAAGCTTCTGGTTGCCACAATTATAGACTGAATTTTGTCTGTACTTGTGCAAGCGAAGATAAACAAATTCACCAATTGAAAAGTGTTTGTCAAGTCGTTTTTTGTTAGCTTGCTTCACCATTTTCTGCTTTGCCATCTCGATGGAATATTTTAAGGTAGTCATAATTCTTTGATGTTCGATTAAAGAATCTTCAATCGAACCTGTGGATGTTGAACCAGGTACATAGTCATGATTAAAAGTGACATCCCGACCATACACGGCTTTGAAAGGGGGCATGTTGATTGATGAATGATGACTAGTGTTGTAGCAGAATTCAGCCAAGTATAACAGACATCCCCATGCTCTTGGTTCTTCATAGACAAATGCACGTAGGTACATTTCAAGACAACGATTAACAACTTCGGTTTGACCATCCGCTTGAGGATGGTATGCACTAGAGAGTAGCAGTTTTGTGCCCATGAGTTTAAACAATTCCTTCCAAAACCGGCTGAGAAATAACGGGTCTCTATCCGAGACAATAGTTTTTGGAAGGCCATGCAAACGATAGATCTCATGCATAAAGATTGAAGCCAAAGTAACAACAGTGAAATTTGGAGACAAAGGAATAAAGTGTGCATACTTGGAGAGCCTATCAACGATAACCTAGATGCAGTTTTTGCCTTTTGTGGTTGGTAGATTGGTTATAAAGTCCATGGAAATGTCATTCCATGTTTGTGAAGGTATTGGCAGTGGTTGAAGAAGGCCATATGGTTTGTGGTTGGGGTTCTTAATTGTTTGGCATACCTCACAACTCTTGACAAATTGTGTGACATCTTTTTTTAAGCCCAACTATGTGAAGGTACTCGAGAGTCGTTTGAAGATTGCATGGATCCCCACGTGACCCCCAATAAACGTTGAGTGAAATTCTTTAAGTAATTGACCTCGGATGCTCGATATTGGTAGTATAAACAACTTCCCATCAATAAGAACCAACCCGTCTCGAAATACATGGTTAGGGAAGACCGTTGGGTCAGCCGTTATACTGTTTGCAAATTCTTTGCTCGTTGGGTCGGTGCGATAGTATGCTCAGAGGTCATCAAGCCAAGTTGCTGTGGGGTATGAGATGGCTAACATGGAGGGAATATCTACCCTGCTAAGCGCATCAGCAACGGTATTTTCCTTTCCGGGCTTATATAAAACTTCAAAATCGTACCCCATAAGTTTTGTGACCCATTTTTGTTGCTCCGACGTTTGAATCGTTTGCGTAAGGATGTGTTTCAGACTTTGGTGGTATGTATAGATGCGAAATAGCCGACCCAAAAGATATTGACGCCACTTCTTAACTGCCTCGGTGATTGCATATAACTCTGTAGTATAAGTTGACTGACCTTGCATAGTAGGGCACAATTTCTTGCTGAAAAAAGCGATTGGTTTGTTTTCTTGTGATAGGACCGCTCCGATAGCCATACCAGAAGCATCCGTTGTAACATCAAATGGTTTTGTGAAGTTTGGGAGAGCTAGTGTGACCAGCTGTTGCATGTGAGCTTTCAACTTTTTGAAGGTTGTATCAGCTTCTTCCTTCCATTTGAACTCTTTCATCTTCAAGATATCTGTTAAAGGTGCAGCTATTTGAGCGTAATTCTGCACGAACCGCCGATAGTAGCCGGTGATTCCCAAAAAAGCACGAATGGTCGTGAACGAGGTTGGTTGTGGCCACTGTTGTATGGCCGCTATCTTCTCGGCTTCTGGTGCTACTCCCTGGCCCGAAATTCTGTGACCGAGAAATGAAATATCTGTGACTCCAAAAACGCATTTAGAAGCTTTTGCATGGAAGTGAATTTGCTGCAGTTTTTGGAATACATAGCGAAGATGTGAGTAATGTTCTTCTCGTGTTCCACTGTAGATAAGTATATCATCGAAAAAAACAAGTACAAAGTGGCGAAGTACTGGACGAAAGAGATCGTTCATGGCCGATTGAAAGGTGGAAGGAGCATTCGTAAGGCCGAATGGCATTACTAGGAACTCGTAATGACCATCAGACGTTCGAAAGGCTGTCTTGTGAATATCCTCTTGAGCTACTCGGATTTGGTGATACCCGGAATGCAAATCAATTTTGGAAAAATACTGTTGCACCGTGTGGTTCATCAAGAAGTTCATCAATTGTAGGAATCGGGAACCTATCTCTTATGGTGACCGTGTTTAAGGCACGATAATCCACGCAAAAATTCCACAACCCATCCTTTTTTTACTAACAATACCGGGGACGAAAAAAGGGCATTGGCTTGGTCGAATAATACCGTCGTGTAACATTTCGGTGATGAGTTGTGTCATGATTTGCTTTTGGAAGTGAGGATAACGGTATGGCTTAACATTGATTGGTTGGTTTTTGTTAAGTAAGGGAATATGGGGTAATGGTATCTGTTTGGTGGGAGAGTGTGTGGTGCTTCAAAAATTGGTTGAAATAGGTCTAGGAGTGCAGTAATATTAGGATCTGTTAAGGGATGTGATTCGGGCTGCTTGGGTGGGTTTGGTTCCATGGTGAGGGTATGAATGGATGCAACGAACCCATGTTTAATCATGGTGGATAACGAGCTCGAAGAAACTTGTTGAGTTCATGGTTCGCCTTGTAAGGTGCAAAGGTTCCCATCTTTAATAAAAGAAATTTTTGGTACCGAAAATTCCGCCGTGATATATCCGAGTGAGCCTAACCATGAGATGCCTAAAACAACATTGGCACCCTCCACTGGTAACACAAAGAATGGAATTGTGAATTGAGTGTTCTGTAGTTGTAGTGTAACATCTGGCTAGTAGCTTGAGCATTGAATGAATTGGCCATTTCCAACCATAACCTTGAATGGTTCAAGGGTATTGGAGGGTAGATTTAATTGTTTTACGATCCGTGGTTGAACAATATTATGCGTGCTGACACAGTCTATCAACACGGTAACTGGGCACGATTTGATGAAGCCTGTTATTCATAAGGTTTGGGCTGAGGACATGCCAAAGTAAGCAGCAGCGGAGAGGGACCAGAGTTGTGGTGTGGGTTGCTCTTCGTGAGAGGCGGTTACGTTGGGATCGTGAATGGAACTGTTGGGATCATGCATGGAACTATGTCCTTCATTATCCACAATTAGGAGGAATTGTGGTGGTGAGCACTTATGTCCAGGTACGAACTTCTCTGGACAACGAAAGCGCAGGCCATCTTTACGGCGTTATTGGATAGCCTCAGGCGATAGTTTTGTGAATGGCAAGGGTTTGGGTGGAGAATGAAGGGTGGTCGGCGTAGGGTTTTGGTAGGGTTTTTCGGTGTAGGTAAAAGGAGGGTTGTTTGTGTTGGTGGAAGTACTGGATGTGGTTACTGTGTTATTTTGTTTAGCATAGAAAGGGAATTTGGGTTTGGAAGCAAGGCCCAGTTTGTCTTCAACGAGCTGGGCCAAGGCACACACATCATGAAATGTAGTGGGTTTAAGGATTTCTAATTCCGCTTGAATTTCTGGTTTAAGGCCTGATATAAAACAATTTTTAAGGGTTTGTGGAGATAAACTCATGACACGGTTACTGATTCTTTCAAATTCAGTTTGGTATGCTTTGACCGTTGTGGTTTGGCGTAGCTTTAGGAGGATTGCCTCATGGTTTTCGTAGGTTGAAGGACCGAAACGAAGTTCGACTTCCCGTTTAAACTCGTCCCAGGTTCCCAAGAGGTTGTTGCTGTCTAAGTGTTGGTACCATGCGAGAGCATCACCAATGAAATGGAATACTGTTAAAATACGCGTTCCGCCGATGGAATCTTATAATAGGAAAAAAAATTTTCCGCTTGGAGTATCCACCCAAGTGGGTTCGTACCATCAAATGGTGGAAGTAATATCTTGGGTGGTTTGGGGTTGTTGTGGTGGTAGTACGATGAAGATGATGAAGAGGTTTCATTGTGTTTCGGAATTATTATAGATGGGGATTTAAAGGTGTCGGTGGTGATATGATCCGAAAGGTTGGTAATGTGTGTGACCAAATTGGCGGTGGTGGCGGTTTGTGAATCGATCTAGGTGTTGATGGATTTTGTTGCTTCAAGTAGGGCGGTTAAACGGGTGGTGTTCTTGTCAGCGGCGGCGTTGGTGGCTGAGATGAGTTGGGTGATAAGGTCGGTAGGTGGTGGTTGATTATCATCACTCCCGGTTTCCCGGCTAGGCAGCATGGCGGTAGGTAAGTTGAGAATGAAAGCACCAAATGATGGCACTAGAGAAGGATTTTTTTAGGAGGAGAGTTTAAGGGATAAGAGACATTGCTTGGAGCAATTTTCTTTGATTAATTCCCAAATGAATAACAAACTTGAAATTTAAACATGCAGGGAATGTAGGTTCATCACCCATATTCCTTATTTGATGCCACTACTTCCTATCATGCAATAACTACCCTATCATGCATTCAAAAAGCAATAACTGAAAAACATGCAGTAACTAAACTAGTGCAACGTGGGGACATGCAACTTGAAGCTCAATCCTTGTATCTCAAGGGCTTATGGATCTCTCTTCTGGGCCGGGCTTGTGTTTCTTGGCTATGGACCCGTTGTGCTGCATCAGGTGGAGTTATCACTGACAACCACAAATTCTTCAAACCCTAAATTTAGACCCATTTCTGTTCGTCTGTATTTGTTGCAATGGCAAAGTAAAAGCAATCTGTTAGTTGGCCTCAATTTTCTTTCTTTTTGTCAAGAGAGTGAGTGAGTCATTTCAGGTAATTATAGTTTTGATTATTCAAAATCACAATGTCTGACCACATTCCATTTGAAATCCAAGTGGAAATCATGAAAAGGCTTCCTGTCATATCACTGATTCAGTGCCTAACCGTCTTGAAGACATGGAAGTCTTTGATTGATAGCTCGGAGTTTGTCACCCGCTATTGCTCCCAACAGAAACATATGCTTGTAAGATACCGAGCTCCTAATTATACATCAAGATATGTCTAAGTTGTTGATGATCATACTTTCCCCCTAAACAGTCTTTTCCTGACTCGTCCCAGAAAATATGAACATTATTATGTAATCGGGTGTTGTCACGGGTTGTTGTGTTTCTTCAGTGCTGCTAAATCTGGGCGCAGGGCTGCTATTTGGAACTCGTCAATTAGAAGAGCGTATGATGTTGCTGTGCCTAATGTGGCAGATCAATGGGGGCTATATAATACCGCTTTAGGTTTTGGGGTTTGTCCGATTACCAAGGACCCTAAGATTGTCAAGATAACATATGCTAACCATGACACTGAATTGGAAAATATAAGCAGCATCCCTTTTCAAGTTGAGGTTTTTATGTTAAGTACGGGGGCATGGAGAACTTTGTCTACAAATCTCCCTCGTATATCGGTTTCCTTTTGTGATTTGGCAGATATAGATGGGGTTGTTTATTGGCTTGGGGCCGACCGGATTACCATCAACGGTGGACTTTGTTATTTGATTATGTCATTTGATATTACAATAGAAGAATTTGAAGAAATAAACCTCCCGAATTGTTACGTTAAGTATTATTATTATTTAGTTTTTATGGTTTGGATCGGTTTTGTCATTAAGTTTCATTAAGGGGGTTTGATGTACTTTGTAAGAGAATTAATACCCTACTGATCTTATGAATCGACAGAATAAACTTTGCAAATTCTCATCTTCTCTAAACTTTCTCTCTTAGCTTGTTTTACCCTAACAAGGGTATCAGAGCACTCATCGATCCCTATCGGATTCAACTATGTCTACGCGCAGTCAAGAGATGGATAAATCTATCAAAGACCATGACAAAGCTATCACAGATATCCAAGCAACCCTAGAAGCTATGATGAAGCAACAAGAACAATCAATGAAGCAACAAGAAGAACTCCTACAACACGTTAAGGACCAGTCGTTTTCAGGGAGCAAGGCAGGCGGCTCCTTCAGCAGCGGTTCTTTCGATGAAACATATACTAAAACTAATCGCCCTATGCGAATTGGGAAGGTAGAGTTCCCTCGGTTTTCAGGGGAGGACGTGGAAGCTTGGATCTACAGGTGCGAACACTTTTTTGTCTTAGACGAAACCCCATATAACATAAAACTGAGATGTGATGTTGTTCACATGCTATACAATGGCATCGAGCTTTCATGAAAACTCGTGGGGTTACAGTCGTTGAATTCCCCTAGGAGGACTATGTGTTAGCCATCTCCACTCGGTTTTCCAATGCTATGTTCGAAGACCCTTTGGAGGAGATTGCTTCTCTTGAACAAGGTGACTCGCTCCCCGATTACCAACAACACGTTTGATGCTCTCCTAAACAAGGTAACTCTAAGTGAGACACAAGCTGTTAGCTTATATCTGAAGGGGCTCAAACCAGAAATTCGTGGACCAGTTAAGATGTTTGAACCTACTACCCTGCACGACGCATACGGGCTGGCAAAAATTCAGAACATCAACAATGCCACCTTTGATAATAAATTTAAATCGGCTAAATGGGGGTTAACCTACCCCCAAAACAGTAACGAATCGAGCCAAGTGACACCTCCCGTTAACGCGGCCAAGTTACCAATATTACCGACCCCTAATACACGCCCCATCGGTGCAACAACCACTAAAACAGGGGCCAAGGTTTCGAGACGGCTCACGAGTAAGGAGTTGGAGCTTAAACGTGCGAAGGGTGAATGTTTTTGGTGCACGGAGAAATTCGTGCCTGGTCACAAGTGCCCGAAAACTCAGTTATATGTGATTAAAGTTGAAGACGAGGAACCGGTCGAAATATAAGATGAAACATTATATGAGGAGGAGCCAAAAGAACCGCTGATTTCTATTCATGCTTTAACTGGGTTACCGTCTTTTTCGACTATGCGAGTTAAAGGAGCAATGGGTACGAGACAACTCCACATTCTTATTGATTCCGGGTCGACTCACAACTTCCTCGATGTCAAATTGGCTAAACGCTTACAATGTCTGGTGAACCCAATCCAGTCGCTAAGCGTGAGCTTGGCCGATGGAAGGAATTGCAGTGTAACCAAATCTGTCCAGAGTTCCAATGGACGATGCAAGGGCGTTGGTTCAGTACCGAGGTATTGTTGTTACCGCTAGAAAACTATGACATGATTCTTGGCATCCAACGGCTCCTGTCATTGAATGATATCTTATGGAATTTTCAAAAAATGACGATGCAATTTACCGTGGATGGAATAGAAAGGGGTCTTTACTACAAAAATGACGATGCAATTTACCGTCGATGGAATTTTCGAAAAATGACGATGCAATTTACGATGCCATTGAATGATATCTTATGGAATTTTCAAAAAAAGTGTGAACTGAAGGGAATAGAAAATAACAAGCTTATAGTGTGTACATTGGAAAAGTTGGGGTCTTTCCTAAAAAAACAAACAAATGGGTCCAGTCAATTATTTACCTTGCATTTGAATGTAAGTAACCAGGTGCAACATTATGGTTCTAAGGTGTTCATAGGAAATACTCAAGGCATTTGGAACGACTTGTTGGCAGAATTTGAAGACGTCTTCCGGGTTCCATCGTCGCTTCCGCCACCTAGGGATTTCGACCACCGGATTGCGTTAAAAGAGGGTACACCACCGGTTAGTCAAAAACCGTATCGTTATCCAATGATACAAAAGGATGTGATCGAAAATACGACTAAAGAGATGTTAGAAGCAAGGATTATAAGAAATAGCCAAAGCGACTTTGCAGCACCTGTGGCGTTAGTGGAAAAAAAGATGGACAATGGAGGATGTGTATGGACTATCGCCGGTTAAATGAGGCGACGATAAAAAATAAATTCCCGATACCACTTATAGAAGAGCTACTAGACGAACTGGGGGGGGGGGGGACGGTTTTCTCGAAACTGGACTTATGGTCCGGTTGCCACCAAGTCCGTATGTACCCGGAAGATATTCACAAGACCGCTTTCCGGACCCATGAGGGTCACTATGAGTTTCTCGTCATGCCTTTCGGACTCACAAACGGCCCGGCGACCTTCCAAGCTCTCATGAACCACGTATTTCAACCGTTATTGAGAAAGGGTGTGTTAGTGTTCTTTGATGATAAACACGTCTATAGCACCGACATTGAACAACATAAGAATCATTTAAAACAGGTTTTGACTCTAATGAGGAAGCATCAGTTACTAGCGAAACAGTTGAAATGTGTATTTGGTGGGCAAGCGATTGAGTATCTAGGCCACATTATCTCGAAGGATGGTGTGAGTACGGATCCGGCCAAGGTTGATTGCATAAAAAATTGGCCAGTACCAACCACCTTGAAACAACTCAGGGGTTCCTGGGCATCACAGGTTATTATCGGCGATTTATCCGATCGTTCGGGATAATAGCGAAGCCCCTCACGGATTGCCTCAAAAAGGATGCTTGTAGGTGGGGTGAAGAAGCACAAATGGCGTTCGAACAACTTAAAGGAGCTTTGTCGTCGGCCCCGGTTCTAGCCCTTCCCGATTTCAATAAACAGTTCGTAGTTGAGACCGATGCTTCGGTTCGTGGGTTAGGGGCTGCCCTTATGCAGGACTGTCACCCGATCTCTTTTATTGGTAAGGCTCTCTCGCCTAAACAACAGGTGCTATAGGTATACGAAAAGGAGCTACTAGCAATCTTGATGGCGGTAAAACAATGGCATTATTATTTGATTACGGGGCATTTTGTCATCCGTACCGATCAACAAAGTCTCAAACACCTCCTCACTCAAAAGGTCACCACTCCTCTTCAGCATAAATGGTTGGCAAAATTGATGGGGTATGATTACTCGATCGATTATAAGAAGGGAAAGGAAAATGTGGCAGCCGACGCGTTATCTCGAGTGCACGGGGTAACCTTGTTCACAACAGCGGTGAGCACTTTAGAACCTCTCTTATCACAGCGAGTTGTCTCTAGTCAAGAAAACGATCAGTTGGTACAATCCATTGCCGAGAAGCTTATAGAGGGGGAAACGGTTATCGGGTACGGTTGGAACGGAAAATGGGTCATGAAAAATGGAAAGCTTTTGTTTGGTGATGATCGTGAGTTAAGGCTGGAAATCATCAAATTGTGTCACAGTTCACCAATGGCGGGTCACTCGGGGGTCCATAATACCATTCAACGAATAAGAGGTATGTTTTGCTGGAAAGGCATTACGAAAATGGTTCGTCAGTTCATACGTAATTGTGATGTATGTATGAGAGCTAAACATGAAAACATAGCTTCACCCGGGCTACTTCAACCACTTCCAATTCCTGAAACTATTTTTGTTGGCATCTCGATGGACTTTATCGGGGGCCTACCGAAATCCCAAAGCAAGGATACGATATTCGTTGTGGTTGACAGGTTAACCAAATACAACCATTTTATGTGCCTAAAACACCCGTTTACCGCCTTTGAGGTAGCCCAAGTGTTTTTGGATAACATGTATAAACTGCACGGGAGCCCGATTTCTATCGTGTCTGATCGCGACCCCATCTTTATGAGTTCTTTTTGGAAAGAGTTTACGGCTTTGCAGGGAATCGCTGTTAACCTATCGACCGCTTACCACCCGCAGACCGACGGCCAAACCGAAGTGGTGAACAGGTGTTTAGAGGGTTATCTTCGGTGTATGGTAATGGAAAGACCCCACACTTGGGTCAAATGGGTTCCCTTGGCTGAATGGTGGTACAATACAACATTCCATTCATCGATCAACAAGACTCCATTTGAGGCTCTTTATGGGTTTCCTCCCCCTATATATATTCCTTATATTTCCCTGGACGCGGTTATACCCGAGGTAGATGAACTTATGCAAAGCAAGGAGGTGACAATCAAATTGTTGAAGCAATCCTTGGTAAAGGCACAAAATCGCATGAGACAACAAGCCGAAAAAAGGCGCACCGAGCGGGAATTAGAAGTTGGGTCGTGGGTTTATCTCAAGCTTAAGCCGTATATGCAGAACTCGATGAGGGTGCATAAACACTCAAAGCTCACTCCAAAGTATTTCGGACCCTTCTTAGTGGTTGAAAAGGTGGGAAAGGTGGCATACCGTTTGGACTTGCCTGATGATACGCAAATACACCCGGTGTTTCACGTGTCGCTGTTGAAACCAACCGTGGGCCCTCAAGAGAAGATCATTCCCGTTCCTACTGATTCTCGGTTTAGGTTGAAGCCAGCAGAGATGCTCAAAAAGAAACTGGTTAAAAGGGGAAGCCGGGCTGCAATGAAGGTATTGGTTCGTTGGGAGAACCAAACAGTTCAAGAAGCTACGTGGGAGTATTTAGATGAAATGTTGCTGCGATTTCTTGAGTTCAACGAGCTCACTTCTTGAGGTCAAAAAGTTGGTTAAGCAGGGAGTATTGTTACGTTAAGTATTATTATTATTATTATTTAGTTTTTATGGTTTGGATCAGTTTTGTCATTAAGTTTCATTAAGGGGGTTTGATGTACTTTGTAAGGGAATTAATACCCTACTGATCTTATGAATTGACAGAATAAACTTTGCAAATTCTCATCTTCTCTAAACTTTCTCTCTTAGCTTGTTTTACCCTAACACGAATATGTTAGCCCGGTCTACACATTTTATGACAGTGTCTAAACTAAGGGAGTCTCTAGTTTTAATAGAATCTACGAATGAGCCCAATAGAATGGTGTACAATTTATGGATACTGAAGGGTGGTTTATTACACAATTATACACATTTAATTCCAACACACCTGATCAATCCTTAGTAATGGGATTTAGAAACAGTGGCGAACCTATAATTGAGCGTATAATTGGTGATCGTGCTGACCTTGTTGTTTATGAGCCGCAATCAAATCACATGGACAATCTTGTATTTAGTGTAATGGCGCATACATTTATCGTGCAGCCTTATATGGAAACACTATTACTTCATGATCATCCAAATCTTACAGTTGCTACTTAATGAGGTACGTCACTTGCTATCATATTGGGTGTTTGAAAAACTGAGTTCATTGTTTTGATTGACTTTGTGTTTTTATTTGCTAGAATGTTGTTGCCTGCTTTTGAGGGTGCAAGAGCTTGCAGATGTTCAGCTGTTTAATGTTTTTTGTGTTGTGTCTTTCTTGTAGGAGCAATGTTGGATAAAATATTATGAATGCATATGCATATGCCTTGTTATGTGCTGTCTTTCTTGTTTGAATGATGTTTAATGAATACTATGAATATGTTCTTAAGCGTTTATCTGGGCTATGTGTTGTTATGTTCCACATGGTAATGCCCGTTTTATGCTATTTATTTTATTATTTGGGATCTACTGCATTTCTGTGCGATTGTGGTAACAATTCTTAATCTCCATTTTAGGAACTGACAGAAACTGGAAAATTAAAGGGTACTGAATTTATGATATTGATAGAAACCGGGAAGTCAAAGGGTACTGAATTTATGATAAATAGCCAAATTCAACATAGCCTTCGATCTCCAATTACATGGTTAAAAAATTCTAAATTGATAATTAAACATTTGACGCCTAAAACAAGTGAACATCCAGGCACTAATACTAACACGAATGGTTAACAAATTTAATAAACTGTTCATGCTACTTCTGTTTAAAAGAATTGGTGTTTGAATCAAAGGCGGGAAATTGAAAAATGGAATTGGGTTCGTATCAGGAACACTATGTCCTGATCTGCTGTGGTGGCTCTCACGTTTTTCAGTAGAGATGATTTCACATTATTATCTTTATTTAATTGGATCTTTGCATTTCCTCTGCTATTTGTGTTCATAGGTTCGGGTGTTACAATTCTAACCTCTATGGCTCTATGTCCCTATCAGCTGCACGTTTTCCTGTCGGATAATTTCCCAATCACCGAGCTCTGATTATGGAAAACTTTACGGGTAAGATTTTCAAATGGGGGAATTTGATTATGCAGGTTTCTAGTCCAGTAGAAGTATAATGGAATTTTAGATTTAGTTGGTGTTAAAAAGCCATATGATCTTACAAAAGTGGTCTTTTCTAGCTCAGATTAATATGTAATCTTGATTACGAGCCAAGTAATGAGGATCTTTGAATCCTTTTTTCGCCCGAGAAATATATTAGTCTCAAATTTAATGATGACTATGGTGTTAGAAATTAAAAACAAATCTTATGCATTAGCTAGATTAATGAGATTAAATACGCCAATCACGGGTTCTAACTACGCACCAATACTTTGAAATGGTTGAAAAAGAAATGAAACAAGTATTGTTGTGACTTGTTCTTGTAGTATAGCTACTGCTTTTATGCAGCAGGTGGTGATTTGGGATTATTAATAATAGATATTAAATCAAATATTAACTGTGCATATAAATGATAACCACACTACTTCTGAAGCATCTTCCACAGTATACTGTTCCTAAATTGTATCAGTATATGACCTTTTTTCACAGCCTTGGGAAGTCTAAACGAAAAACATTCTACTGGACAAAAGTCACAGTACGTGCCTTTGTATTCAAACAAAATCTATGTATGTCAGAGCATCAACTTATTTATGTTGTTGGTTTGTTATGCAGCAGGTGGTTTGGCTGTTTTTGGGCTATGTTTAGGAATGTGGCTACGATTACAGATGCAAATACCAGTCAAAAGGTTTCTGGGATATCAGTTACCAACCGTAACCGTTATCAAACAGTAAGATTGGTTATTGCGACATCATTAACGAACCATTTGAATCTCAAACCATCCGACCTGATTTAAACCTAAGTCACGTACATTCACAAATTAGGGTTCAGGGTGTATAAATTCACAATAATCATGTAATGATGATTTCCATCTTTATTCACATTTTGTAAAGTAAATATGAAAGTTTAAAAAAGTGGGTCTATTTCCATCTTTAGGGTGTTGAACACAGTCTAGTTATCCTTCCACCGTCAGCCAAGGGTTTTTGCAGCTTTGAGAAGCCAGCCTAATGCAGTGCCTCTTAGTCTGGGGTACAAGTAACAGTTCGGCTTAAAACTGTAAAATTTGGCTTGCCCGTTCCAAGTTGAGAATCACTCCATTGATGATTTGTTCTTTATGCTATAAAAAATAATACATATTTTGAATTTTATGGTTTCGTAATACGTTATTTGGGTTTAGCATTTATTTGTTCTTTTATGATGCAACTGTGCGAGCACTAACGAGCAAAGTCGTTTAAACATGGATCATGGGTTGGGAACATACAAACCAACAATCAATCTTTGTTTGCAAGCTTCCGTGTTGAAAAGTGAATATATAAGTCCACATCAAACCTGATATAGTTTAAAAACTCTCATGTACCCGGTTAGTAGTTTGCGGTCCCAGCAACTCCGCAGGCTTGAACCCAGCTCAGTTTTATGGCCGTGTTGTTTGCTTACACCAAAACTTTTGATGAGATAATGAGGCATAATTGAACTTTGCATTTGCGGGTATCTGTTGTAAATAAATGAGTCATATAGGAGATAATGAGACATGTTTCAACCTTTTTTTTCCTTGTTTGAACCTCCAGGAAATTCACTTATGAATGAACATTCTTGTTAGTTAGTCTGATGTTTTTATAGTTCTCGTCGCCACGTCTATTTCGTAGTTCTCATTTCGCTCTATGGTCAAAGTTCGGTTCATATTTTGAGAGGTGAATTTGTCTATTAGAAGCATTGTTTACATAATTGGACCGGAGCAGGAGTTGCCTACACAACCGGTCAATTTGAGTACTATTGAATCACCTTCATTTGGGTAATTAGGTAAGTTGGATATAGTGCGGACATTTGAACTTCAACTGATGAACCGAATTAGTGGTTGAACAGAATTTTCAATCTTCATATTTTGTTAACAATTATGAACGAAAAATTTCGATTGACAAACAAGATCAGAAACTCATGTCAACTTTAACGATATGACTATACGTATAATATCAAAACTTATACAAAGACTTGGGTATGTGAAGGTTTTCACAAAATAAGATATCTTTCACTAGTATAGTTAATTTATAGATTCCAAAACTTTTTTATAATTTCTCAAACTCTTAGAAAATAATTAAAATCTGAAACAAATTTTTTTATAAAGGTATTTCTTCAAGGAAACGGTTTTTCAAAATCAAAATCTGTTAAAAGAATATTGTTTGATTTATACAAGAAATGGTTAATTAAACGCTTTTGAACTATTTTGATATTTTAAAGAAAGATGACTTGCATTATGATTTGGAACATCTTTCCTGATGATTTTGTAGAATGGCACCCCTTTATTAAGATATATGATAGAAAAGGCTTAGATTCTTATTAACTAGATGGATAGTATTATAGTATGGCTTTACAAAAAAAAATGAAGTATTTGAATTCGACATTACAGCAAACTATTGAGCATTCATTTACATAGTAAATGAGTTGTATATTGATTATGACTTGTGTTTATCATTATATGTCCGCAAGATAGAGATCCGTCCTAGACTCCAATTTTGAAAACTATTTTAAGCAATTCCAAGCATAAACAATTTTCAAAGAATTGATCATCTTTTAATAGAAATCAACCGATTTGAAACGAATTTTGAAGAACAAGACAACTGTAGGTCCTTATTCTCGGATCAAACAACTACAACTAATGTTCTTGGGTCAATCTAAACCACCTAGCTAGCAGATCTCATTAGTGGTTAACCGAGATCTCAGATCTTGTTGTTGTTGAGTTATTTTCGGAAGTAGAAAGATAGGAGAGGGAGTAGAGAGAGTTAGATAAAATAATGGTTTGGCAAAAGGTTCTTTCTAGTATGTGCATGCCTCGCCTTATATAGGTGAGGGCATGCCATACAAGGTATCTATTATAAAAGGCCTAATAGGTTCCAAACATATGGCCTCAGCCCAAACATACAAAGAGACAAATTATTACTAACACGTTTATATCTCGGGAACAATACATAAGACTAAATGCACAAAATGTGCTCTACAATCTCCCTCTAGTCTTCTTGTATTATTCCTCAGCATCGGTCTTCAGTCGGTCGCATACTCAATGACATCGTCATGATCAAATGGTTGATTCTCAACAAAAAAGCGTACAAAATTGTAAATTTTCTCAACAATATGATCGGTATTGTCACGACGATAGTCCTCAACAGTTGACAAGGGTGACTTGAAAAGCTTGAGTAAGTCCTCCTTGCTGAGACCCGCCAGTTCGTGCTCATCGAAGAAGCAGAGGTGATGCTTTCTGTCACAGTGATAATCACCTCACTGCAGTTGTTGTCAAACTCCCATGAGACAAAGTCATAGAAGATTTTGCCATGGAAGATTGTCCACCATGGTCGTCAGGCATCTTGTATCTCCACCCTTTTTCTCTTCTCACCAGTAATTGAATTGACCTCTTTAGGGAGAGTGTATGGCCTACCAGGATTCAGAGTGAAATTTGGGTAGTCATCCTCCCATTCGCGTTCAGAAACCTCTTAAACCAACCCTCAACCGTACTTTCATCCTCGCCTCGACCTACTGTCCTTCGAAAATAGTTCATGTCACGATGGGGCAGAGTGTGCATATCTGAGTAAGTTAGATACGTAAGGTCACCATTTGATTGTCTGACAACCCAACTTTTTGTTGTCATTGTGCCATCGAGTGTAAAGGATGGGATAATCGTTATGATAGGGCTTCCGTCTTCACATAAGGCTTGCCACCTTGCTCACAATGTATAGCTTGTTTTTCTTCTTTCCTTTCTTTTGAGCAGGTACAACGAAAACAGGTTCTTCAACTGGCTCCCTAGTCTCCCTTTTCGGAGTGTCAGGATTGGGAGAGTAGTTTATTCCATCATCATTTTCCACAACTTCTTGAACTGGAGACTTGAAACCTGCACATTCATCAACATTGTAAATAGATGAGTACTCGAGTTCAAGAGCCGCATCAGACTCCATGACTTTCTTCACTTGATCAGCGGATTGAGGATTCAATCCAGATGCATCATTTAGGAAGCAGTCTGATCCCCTTCTCTCGCGCCTTGTGCACTAGCACCACCATGACCACCATCGTCATCAAAACTATTATGAGGACTATGTTTATCCTCATCACCATCATCACTCTCTTCATCTTCTTCCTCATCATCAGATTCATCATCATCGGAATCATTATCAGAATCATTTGAATCGTCTCCATCATCACCACCAGGAACTACTTCTGCTCCAACAATCAGAGCAATTACAGAAACAGCCTGTTGGATGATTGTTCCAACCGTGGCTGCATCACTGCTGGAGATAGAAGCTCCTGTACTACTACCACCAGCACCAGCTTTTTCACCAAGAGTATGAGCATCCGACATGAGCTTGGTAAGAGCAGTATGTTTCTCCTGACTCTTGACATGTTCAGCATCTGAATCTTGTACCCACAACTTGAAAGTAGAAAGAAGCCTCATCTTCAAGTCCTCTATGTCATCATCAGTGATCTACATAACTTTAGTAGCCGCCAAGTATCGATTTACCAAGGCCTTATTGATGGAGTCTTGAGGATCAATTTACCAAGACTCTTGACGATTGTTTTAACACCTTTGTCTTATTATCTCAGTTTGTAGACGGTAAATCTCAGCTCTGAGTTCGGAGTTATCAACATCGCTCCTTGACGACGGAGGCTCTCTTTCCAATAATCCAACTCTAGACTTCAGTCTTTCATAATCCAGAAGTGTGGAGTCAACTCATTCCTCAAGTTTTCAGCGAGGTTAGAGGAGGAAGGCAGGTTTCTTTCCAAGTGGAATACCCGAGATTCCAGACTGACATGAATGTCATGTCGCTCAGCTCTTTGAAGAGCTTCTTGAGAGATCAACTGTTGCTGACTGTCAACTTGGTATTGGAGATTTTCGATCCACTTCCTTTGGCTCTCAGTTATAGCCCTATTCAATTCCTGACTTTCCTCAAGCTTGGCTACACTCGCCACCAACTCATCTCTTTCTTTCACCACTCTCCCATTCACATTCTGTTGGTCCTTGACAAATTTGATCATAAGATGTTCCCGTTTAACCCTTAAATCATGCGAGACCTCCAGTGCCTTAATCCTATCAAGGATAGGATATCTGAGGTTGCCTTGTCATTCCTTGGGCAATAGGTCTAAGTGTGAGTAAAGTTGAATGTGTGGATTGAATGGTTGTTTTTGTGGACATAGTAATGGTTTGGGTGGGTAGAGTTAAAGGTATGAATATGGACAGGCTAGTGGTTTGGGTTTGGGTGATAGTGGAGGTGGATAGAGCTTGTGTTGTGGGTGATTGTAAGTCCCGAATCTGGATCACTACAAGATGATATCAACCAAACACGATGTTAGTGCGGAATCCTAACACCGTGGTGATTCAAGAACAATATAAATGAAGAATAAGATGAACACGATGTAATATGGTTTCAATGCATACGATTCTATTATCAATAAATCGTCTAATACATAAACCGATTCACACAGAATCTAAAGGTCTCTAGATGGTGGGTATGAAAGTGTTCAACAACTAGCGAGATTTCTTGTTCGGCTCGCCAACCACTGAACTAGCAACCTAGAACCCTATACAATGCATTCTATATATAGGGTACTCAATACACAAGCCCAACTATAGCCCAAAGCCCACCGAGATCCATAAGGATCTCGGTTTACATACATAGCTCAATACGAAACCCAACAAACATAGAACTAAGTAAAAACCACCAAATATGGACCCAACAATCTCCCCCTTGGTTTGTAGCTTCGTTCTTGTTTATTTTACTTCAAACTAGCCTAACCGAAATCCATAGAGATTTTGGTATTGCACCAGTGTAATTCTTCAACTCGTCTTCGTTTGCATCACTTTAGTCTTGATCATGTCGTGGCCTTTTGATATGTGTTAGTCTAACCAATTTATGACCCAACAATCTCCCCCTTAGACTGATTCTTTCAAAACATTCAGAATCTTTACTTGAACATGATCAGCAACTTCAGCATCTGCATCCAATACTCTACCATCTCCCCCTTTTTTTGACAGCATCATCCAATTTGAAACTCAGATACTACGTATGTTTCCGTTGCAAGAAATCATTCTTGAAAGAACAATCAACTTTGATAGAAAGATCAACCAAAATATTTTGAAAACAATTAAATAAAACAAAATAAGATAGAAACATTTTTTTTTAATTTTTATTTTTCTAATTTTTTTTATGATTTTCTTGAAAATACTTGAAATGAGATCATACCAGCTAAACCAACTATAACACAATAACCGATATCAGATTTCATGAGCTGAAAACTTCAAAACAATTTCTTAACACATTTGTTTCGACAAGAGTAATCAAGAATTAAAATAAAATAAATGAAATAAAACAAAGCCAAAACAACGAATAAAACAAATTTAATCACCCGATCTTCTTGTAATTTAGCTAAAAATTGGGATCAAAATTCAGTTTTTGATAAAAATGTCGTCTTTATAAAAAGATCTGAACATGGAATCATATTATTTAAGGTGTTATCACAAGGATTCATGTTCAGCGTTATTATGACATAAAGAGATAGGTTGATAGCAGGTACAACGAACTTAGCATGATTTTCATTGCATCAGTAATATTAATTAGGTTCAGTTCGGCATAAAGCTTAGATGGACATCACTCTTGGACCTGTGATGCCTCATATCTCTTCTCAAAGCGTATTTGGTTTCCCCAGATCACCCCAATTTGACTCCAACCCCCTAGTTCTTGATCAAAAGATTTTGGTAGATTAACAAACAATATTTAAGCTTTAAGGTTGAACGTTGGACTTACTAGCCATCCGGACTTACAGGCCTTTCATTCGAGACATGACAGTACTTACTTTTATGCCCCCATCTCTGTAGTTCTAGTTTGACCATTTAAGCTTTTGAAATACAATTTTTTTTTTGTTTCACAATAATCCTTTTTTTTATTTTTTTATTATATATTTTTCTCCTTTTTTTTATAACTTGAGCAAAAACTTAGAAACATAATATTTTTGGTGATCAAGACACTAATGGGCTCGTGTATGATTGGGTAGTTGCTTTTCTGCCTATCATTCGGAGAGATGTATATGGAGACATATGTAAGTCCCCCCGCCCCGGGGCGTCGCCGATCGATACGAGATCTGCACGATGTCTTGGAGTGCGGAATCCTCATAGACTCGTTTATTGGTGTAAAGATGAAAAACACAAACACGTACACGAACAAATACACAAACAAATACAAGAACGGGATAATCAAATCTGCAGATTCTTATATAATAATCAAACAAACACGTTACATACCGTAACCAAACAGAAAACATGACTGACCCGAGGTGAGCTCTACCTCGGGTCGTCTCACACGACTCTCCTTGTCTCTTACTCTCTCTAAACAAACAAACTGCTCAAAACACACACTAATTTCTGGATGCTTAACCTAAACAAGACACACGTATATATATATATATATAAACTTTAGTAGGCGTCAGTAGGCGAAGTTGTTCATAACTTCGCCTATGGCGAAGTTGTGATAACTTCGCCTAAGGCAGAAGTTGTTCTAACTTCGCCTAAGGCGTTCCGCTGGTCAGAATTGCATAGCGACGGTCACAAAATGCACCAACAGTCTCCCCTTTGACCGTTGCTCTCAATTCTAACAAACACAAAAAATCATCTGTTACAAAACCTGCACCAACAGTCCCCCTCTTAACTGACGATCTTCTGTTTGCTCAACAACCAGCCGTGTCTTAAACTGTCCTGTAGCTTCAGAAATCTACCAATCACCCAGCATCTTCCATATCAGATCTCCCCTTCAGTGTAAGCTTCTCCGACTATAATGATTGAGGTCTTTGAAATGCATGCATCCTCGTGCCAATAGATCATCTCAACCAATCACGTGAGTCCATCTGACTTCACCAACACGTGAAGTTGGGCTTCCTCCACAACTTCACCAACTCGTTGGCATACGATAAGGTTTAATCTTCAACTACTCAACATCAAGTGATCAATTTCATCACAAAACCACCTTGACAGAATCTAACACATGACCATTAATTAATCTGAAGCATCTTCAATCACTAGGGATAACGATCAAGAACATAAACACTTTAATTCCCGATTAAATCCAACTTGTTCCAGAATTTTCACTCTAATAAATAAGCATCACGTTTTAGGATCCAATTCTCGAACGCCTTGAAAATAACATAAATAATATGCTCTGACCGCAATCCAGTAATGACAAAAACCTTCAGTTCAATTTGACTTTCTTCAGTTTGTCAACCTCGAACAACAACAATTTCATTGCCCACAAACACCCAAATATGTGTCAATATCCTGTTTCAAACAATATCCCATTCACAACTTCAGCTCCATATCCAGAGTTGACACGTATTTGTTCACACGTAAGACCAAGAGATAACAAGATCACTCGTTGACGGAACAACATCTTTGGTCTCACAATAATCATGTACACCTGGCCATACAGACGAAAACACCAAAATACTCTTTTTTTTTTTAACTTCGCCTGTTCATAACTTCGCCTGTCCATAACTTCGCCAGACCTTATATCTTCGCTGAAACCCTACGAACAGTGACGGCAACTTCGCCTGATGAACAATAACTTCGCCTGCGGCGCTGATCGGCCAGAAACGATCAGAAATGTGCCAGAAACACCAAAACGCAGATCTCGAACCATAGCATAAGAGCCTAAGGCTCTGATACCACATGTAAGTCCCCCCGCCCCGGGGCGTCGCCGATCGATACGAGATCCGCACGATGTCTTGGAGTGCGGGATCCTCCTAGACTCGTTTATTGGTGTAAAGATGAAGAACACAAACACGTACACGAACAAATACACAAACAAATACAAGAACGGGATAATCAAATCTGCAGATTCTTATATAATAATCAAACAAACACGTTACATACCTTAACCAAACAGAAAACACGACTGACCCGAGGTGAGCTCTACCTCGGGTCGTCTCACACGACTCTCCTTGTCTCTTACTCTCTCTAAACAAACAAACTGCTCAAAACACACACCAATTTCTGGATGCTTAACCTAAACAAGACACACGTATATATATATAAACTTTAGTAGGCGTCAGTAGGCGAAGTTGTTCATAACTTCGCCTATGGCAAAGTTGTGATAACTTCGCCTAAGGCAGAAGTTGTTCTAACTTCGCCTAAGGCGTTCCGCTGGTCAGAATTGCATAGCGACGGTCACAAAATGCACCAACAGTCTCCCCTTTGACCGTTGCTCTCAATTCTAACAAACACAAAAGATCATCTGTTACAAAACCTGCACCAACAGTCCCCCTCTTAACTGACGATCTTCTGTTTGCTCAACAACCAGCCGTGTCTTAAACTGTCCTGTAGCTTCAGAAATCTACCAATCACCCAGCATCTTCCATATCAGATCTCCCCTTCAGTGTAAGCTTCTCCGACTATAATGATTGAGGTCTTTGAAATGCATGCATCCTCGTGCCAATAGATCATCTCAACCAATCACGTGAGTCCATCTGACTTCACCAACACGTGAAGTTGGGCTTCCTCCACAACTTCACCAACTCGTCGGCATACGATAAGGTTTAATATTCAACTACTCAACATCAAGTGATCAATTTCATCACAAAACCACCTTGACAGAATCTAACACATGACCATTAATTAATCTGAAGCATCTTCAATCACTAGGGATAACGATCAAGAACATAAACACTTTAATTCCCGATTAAATCCAACTTGTTCCAGAATTTTCACTCTAATAAATAAGCATCACGTTTCAGGATCCAATTCTCGAACGCCTTGAAAATAACATAAATAATATGCTCTGACCGCAATCCAGTAATGACAAAAACCTTCAGTTCAATTTGACTTTCTTCAGTTTGTCAAACTCGAACAACAACAATTTCATTGCCCACAAACACCCAAATATGTGTCAATATCCTGTTTCAAACAATATCCCATTCACAACTTCAGCTCCATATCCAGAGTTGACACGTATTTGTTCACACGTAAGACCAAGAGATAACAAGATCACTCGTTGACGGAACAACATCTTTGGTCTCACAATAATCGTGTACACCTGGCCATACAGACGAAAACACCAAAATACTCTTTTTTTTTTTTTTTTAACTTCGCCGAGAAGTCAACTTCGCCTGTTCATAACTTCGCCTGTCCATAACTTCGCCAGACCTTATATCTTTGCTGAAACCCTACGAACAGTGACG